>NC_052514.1:38330773-38420773 GCF_014356525.2 Nilaparvata lugens
ACAATATTTTGTATGCCCCCCGCTTTGAAGTGGACGTCAATAATTTTATATCTCCACGCCATTATTATGGATATTGGCGAACAAGATCCTTTCAGATCCTTTGCAGGAACATAAAAGTTACCGGTTCTTGAGAGACCCTTCATCAAGTTCGAGCTGAGAGAGGATCCCGCGTGCGTCTCTCCTTGGAACCCATTTTTTCAAATCTTCTGCGGGATTGTTTTGAAAATTCTATAAATACAGGAGCTGGTGAACTTGCCCTGACACTTTGGTTCGGAGATTTCCTTCTGTTGGTTCTTCGTCATCTAGTCCCCGGTGAACGTCTGTCATCATGAAGACTTTGGTGAGTGACTTTGAATTTTAGTTTTCCAAATGAAAGTTCAGCTCAAGATTTAAAATTTTTGTATATTGTGAATAGGTTAATTCTATTATAGAGAAACAATAGCTTGAGTAGCTATCCCATGATATAGGGCGTTTATGTCGCAACTTTTACTGTTAATCTCAAGCCCATAGTCCACGTATTTCTTTCCCAAGAAAGCTGTGTGACGCAGGTAGTCTCATATTGTGCCGTTCATATACACTCACCCGACCAAAACAGTAAAAATCTACAATAATCAATAGTAATCGACTTGAGATAACAGTAAAAGTTGGGACATAAACGCCCTATACCATGGGATATCTACTCAAGCTATCGTTTCTCTATGGTTGTATGTACCTATTCTTTAAATATGATAATACTCCTATTGATGACTCACACAACTATACAATGAATATAATGTAATTCAATCAGATGAATGAATAAATTACAATAGCAATGAATGAATCAATCAATCAATAATTACGTGAATCCATGAGTTCAATGAGAAATTAACTGTGATGATTTCTTGATCCATTCCGAGCTGCTTTGTATAAACACACTTTTTTATGTATTTGAACACGACATGCAGTCGATTATTAAGTAAATATTAAAAACTAAAGAAATTAACTGGTTCAATCAGGGACTGGAACTCGATTCTCAAATTTGATCAGAAATTAATCAGTTATCCTTGTCGCAAAATCAGAAGCGATGTGATATGACGTGACGTTAGTCTGCTAGATGAGTTGATATCATGATGAAATCATTAACGTTCACATGTGCTTTATTCCAATGTGAGCATCATAGTATAATCATAAATATTTTGATCATCTCCCAGACTCACGTCACGTCATGTCATGCCACGTCGTGTCGCGTCTCAATTCGCGACAAGTCAGTGTCAGTTTGAAATCATATTCACAGTGAATCAATTCAAGATAAATGTTGTGATAGAATCCAATATTTTAATTTTCATTATTCACAGTTTGATACGACATACTGTAAATTTCTCCTTACTAATTGATATAAAGCTCGAGTATTTTTGTTTTTCAACTCCAACGTACTTCAACTTCAAGGATACTTCAAAGTACCGATACACGTATCTTCCATAACTTTACTATGATTGGTTTGTTTGATCATTTTATTTATACCATGTTTTTATCAATTCATTTATCATGTATTTATACAATGCTTGCTGATTGTCATGATTCTCTTGAGAGAAAAAAGAGTGTGTAATGATAAGACGAAGTTATTGATAAGACTTTTTTTCAGTGATCATCGGTTTTTAGAGTGATAAAACCTATTGATGATGCTATCCTTGTCTATCATTCAACAAAGCGAATGCGCTATCTATTTCTCGCTTTGCTGTGTTGCCAGATCGGCTTTTAACAATGTAGAATCAATAATTCATTAACAGAACATTCCATCTTAATTATGAAAATCCATTATGAAATACCCTGGAAGCATGCCTCCAATTTCCTGGTCAAAAGTGAATAATATTTTTTTATTAGTTTTATCTATGAATTCTCTATTGTTTTCTTTTTTGGTATTTTGTGATTATGAATGTGTTGTGTATGCTAAATAAATAGATTATAACATTTTTGAAAAAAAAATTCTCGCTCAATAGAATATAATTGATCATTTTGAACGAGAATGAACAGTTGATATTACATTATTAGACCTGTATCAGCTACTGTCTGTGGAAGGCATTGGCAAGACAGTGAGGATCGGCAACGTTGTTCTCCGCCAGTATCTTTCTCCACTGCCATTATAATGTGGACCTCACTATAGATCTACTTATTCTGCTATTTATACACATCATAGAATATGTAGATATCTGCTTTACATTCCATAGTCTCCTTGTAGAGTGACTATGTTCTACTTTTCATATTAATAAAATAACCTATATATATATATATATAATATATATATATATATATATATATATATATTAATTATATGATACTGTTCTAATCTATTTCATAGTCAAGATTGTTGATTTTTGAGACTACGGTGGGAAGAAATGTGTATTTCACTTTTTGTGTAGTTGAGAAGTTGATATTGTGGTAATTATTCATATTGAATGAAAAAGACTAAGAAGTTGTCAAAAAATCACTGATTTATTGATAATTAGAAAGATCGGTTTCGGTTATTACACCATTGTCTTGTGATAAACTGAGTTTATCAGAGATTGACAATGGTGTAATAGCCGAAACCGGTCTTTCTAATTATCAATAAATCAGTGGTTTTTTGACAACTTCTTAGTCTTTTTCATTCAAAGAAATGTGTATACTCATTCATTATTCAACAATGATGACTATGTTCTTCTTGTGACTGTAATGATTTCCTCTTCATCCGATATTGTGATTTTCTGTTTACAGATGGAAATAAATTTGAAATTGCATTTGTTCAAATGCTTATCAATGAATAATCTTTATCAAACGAAAATCCCAATTAAATTCTGTGGATAACCTCGGAGACTTCCGCTACTGCGAATATTGGCCACTGGGTAAACAGTTAGATGGAAATTCGATGAGCGCTACTATACAAGAATTATCAAATTTTCATCTAGCAGTTTACCCTGTTGTCAATATTTTATAATAGCAGAAGTCTTCGGGGCTATTTACAGCATTTGATTAGGATTTTCTTTGATAATGGTTATTTTTTGTTTCCATTACTTATTGTAGTACTCAAACTTGATTTTGTTGCATATCGAAGATGACTTCCATCTCTTCAGTTCTATGTGGTAATGTCAAATATCACCCAATATATTTGTATTCTTTGTAAGACAATAAATCAAATTTGATTTGATCTCGCGTTGCAGGTTGTAGTGACAGCCCTACTCTGCTGTGTAGCCGCACAGTACCAACACTCCTTCCATGTTGAATCGGTTGGAGGACCATCCTACGAGGTCAGCAACTCCAAGACAGGCTTCCAGATTCAGAGCAGTGGCGCTTCTTCCCAGTTTGCCTCCAGTGGCGCTGCTTCAAGGTCATCATCAAGCTTCTCCTCATCAGCTGATGCTGCCGCCAAATCAGCTATTGCATCCCAGCATGCATCAGCAGCCTTTGCACCAGCTGTCTACCCATCATCAAGCTACTCATCCTCAGCTGGTGTATCCCAGTATGCATCAGCTGATGCAGCCTACAAATCAGCTGGTGTGTCTCAGTATGCATCAGTGGCACCTGTAGCTCTTGCACCAGCTGTTTTCCCTGCACCTGCTCCAGTTGTGTATTCAAACTACCAATCATTTGCACCCCAGAAATCCTCAGCATCTTTCAGGAGTGGATCAGCTTCAAGCTTCGGAGCTAGTTCAGGATCAGCTGTTTCAGATTCTGTCCCAGTAATTGTACCTCAAGCTCCAGTAGTTGTACCACATCCTGCACCTGTTGCTTATGCTGTGCCCGCATTTGCTGCCCAATCTGATGCCTACCAAAACTCAGGAGTCAACTCTGCATCCTATGGTAGCTCTCAAGCGTCCCAATCATTTGGTAGCTCCCAGGCAGCTCAGGCAGCTACCCGCTCTGGTTACAGCACATTCAACACCAAACCAGTGTCCTCAACCCAGTACATCAGTGGTTACTCTGCTCCATCCGTCTCACAGTCCTTCAAATCAGCTGTCTCCAAATCAGGCTCAAACTCTGGTGGCAGCAGCACATCTTACAGCTCTGGTATCCAAGCTTTTGGTGCCAAGAATTCAGCAGCTATCAAGTCATCTGGCTTCAATGCTCAGTCTGTGGCTGCCCAGAAGGTTCAATCAGATTCTGCAGCCTACAATGGTGCTTCCTCATCTAATGCTGGTGCGAACCACTTTGGTGCTCACTTTGTCCAACCCGCTCAGTTCGTTGCAGTCCAACAACCATTTGTGGTTCAGTCTGATGCTGCAGCCTACAATGCAGCAAACAGTGGGTCAGTAGCCTACAATGCAGCGAACAGTGGCTCTGCCTATGTTGCTGGTTCAGATGCCTACGGATACAGTGCCCAACCAGTTCAAGTAGCTGTCCAAAAGTCAGCAATCAACTATGGAGTCGTCCCAGCTAGTGTCCATGTTGCAAGGGGTGGATCAGTGTTTGGAGCTGCTGGTGGATACAGAGGTGATGTGAAATACGCAGGACAAGCTAAGGCTTTTGGAGCACAAGCTCAACAATCCCATGCCGCGTCTGCTGCCAGTCAATCTTCTTCTGCTGCTTTTGACACAAAACAAGTTGCGGCTCAACAAAATGCTGCGCAAACTTCTGCTTTTGTTGCCCACTCACAATCAGCTGTCCCCACTTTCAGGGCACAATATGGTTTTGGAGGTGCAGTGTCAAATTTCGGGAGCATTGCATCCAAATACGATGCTAAGAGCGCTTATGGTCTCAAAGATGGATTCTCCGCTAAGAAAGCAGCCACTTTTGTCCAGCCTGCCCAATTTGGTGCTAAAATTCACCAAGGTGTAGGTTCCCAGTCAGGAGTAGTCAGCACTGATTCTGCACATGTTGTTGAAGCCCAGTCCGATGTTGCATCTGCATCTGGCTATGGAGTGCATTCTGGATCAGCTGCTGGTGCATCCAAGAATGCATTCGGTTATGGAGTGCACTCTGCATATGGTGCCGGTGCATCCAAGGATGCATCTGCCTTTGGTTATGGAGCATATGGTAGCAGAGGACACAATGCTGGTGCATTCTATGCGAGTCAAACTGCATCTGGTGCATCCCGTCAGGCTTACCCCATTGCAGCCAATGCAGCCTTCAATGCAGCTGCAGTGCAGTCGTACATCTTGAGACAGAACCAGGACCAGTCTGATGACGGATTTGCTTACTCGTGAGTGGATTTTAGTTATTCAATTATTGTTAAAGAATTCATATATATCCACTTTCTGAGCTTGGATACTCTTTAAACTTTGTTATATTCTATTGATAAGCTGCTTGTGTTGAATATGGAAATGTACCAGGATTTTCAAGGTTGTTACAAGTTATTATTCGTAAATAATATCCAGAAAAGCCATATTATACATTATTATTCACCCATAATGACTAGAAACACCATAAAAAATTGTATATACTCAAATATTTCTCCAATTCTGAGATTTTTGCAATGTAAACTTGATTCAACATGTGCAACAAGGCCATGTTTTTAGAAAACCAAATAGTTTCACGCTGTACAGCACAAACAGTCGATTCGTAGATGTGGTTTAAGCAATGGAATCTATCCAAATATCCTAGATCTCCAAGTGGATATTGTTTACTATCATCGTATTTTGATTATAGAAATAATAAATTTCATATTATAGACTATCATACAGTATATCATTGGTGAGTATCTTCTCTGCTTCCAGAAATCACTCCAAGTAGAGAATTTCAGGTCCTCTTCCTCTTATATTATGATGGTCATTCAATAAGTAACGAGACAAACCACTAATTTTCAAAAACGACTGAATTGTTTCATATGAAACTCTCAGGGCATGGAGTTGGCAACCTTGCGATGACATCTGATTAGTTGTTCCGCCGTATTTCGTAGACATAATCGCAAATTGACTCAGTTAACAAAGGCGAGTCCGCTTGAGAATTGCACCGTCGAAGAACAACTAATTGAATGACCCACGTATATCGTCTATCATTTATTTTTTCCTCTTTTCTGCTTTTCTCTTCTCTTATTTCTCCTCTACTATCTTCCTCTTTCTTGTCTCTTATTTCATTCATATCATATATCCTCTATTCTCTTCCCTGTTCTTTTTTTCTATTCATAGATAAGCATGGATTGAACACTCATACATATCATATAGAAGCAACAGCGTAAGTAGATATCCCATGGTATTGGGCGTTTATGTCGCATATTTAACTGTTATCTCAAGCCCATAGCTCATGTAATTCTTTCCAGTGAAGCTGTGTGACACTGGTAGTCTCTCATATTGTGCCGTTCATACACTCTCACCCCAACAAAACAGTAAAATTCGACAATAATCAACAGTAATCGGCTTGAGATAACAGTAAAAGTTGCGACATAAACGCCCTATACCATGGGATATTTACTTGCGCTATTGTTTCTCTATGTACATATTCAGTGGAATTATTAAAATCCATATTTGTTTCACACAATGTTCACTTTTTTTTTGAGGGCTTCTGATATTCGAATATAATTTAAAATCTAATCATTGTTAAGAATGATGATTCAATCTCAAGAATACACACAATATGACACGGATTCCAATGTCAATGTAGTTCAGTACAAGACATAATCAAAAGCATTACTAATTATCATGAATTACTGTAATTATAGTTGATTTTACCATTATTCAAGTAGAGAATACAAAATAATATTACTTTGTTTTTAATCTATCACAATAACTCATGTCTAATTCATTGTAGAAGAACCTCAATCCTGTATAATACACTGAAATTCACAAGTTCTATTTCATTTTCCGCAGTTACGATACGGAAAACGGAATCTCGGTGCAAAGCGACGGTCAGGTGCGTAACGCGGGAACAGACGCGGCTTCCCTCGCTGTGACAGGCTCCTATTCCTACACAGGTGACGACGGAAAGGTCTACACCATCCAGTATGTCGCGGACGAACGCGGATTCGTGCCAGTCGGCGAACACATCAGTCAGCTGTCCTCTGAGATCGCCAGGTCCATCGAGTACAACTTTGCTCACCCTGAGGAATGGAATGTGCAGCAATGAAGAATTAAGGAATCTGTGATTTTGGAATAACGACCTTGATAATATAGTATGGACTTTGGAATGTACAGGGATTTACGGATTTTGTGATTCTTAAATAGATTATAACAAGGACTTCTTATTGATTTGAGAACTTGATGATTTGATTGTATAGGGATTTACGAATTCTGTGATTCTTCAATATATGCTAACAAGGACTTCTAATCAATTTAAGTAGAGCTCAAAAGCTTGGATGATTGATGAGTTGGAGATTTGAAAACTTGAAAACTTGAGGATTTGAGAGCTTGGGAGCTTGAGATTTCGAAATTTCAGAGCTTGAGAATTCAATCTTGAGGACTTGAATATGTACCCATAGAAGAAACTAAAATAGTGATCGAATAAAAACGCAAATATGTTGTCCAACTCTACACAGTTTTATTCGGTACACGACCATGCACCGAATAAAGCTGTGTAGAATTTGACAACATTTTTGTGTTTTCATTCAATTATGGAACGATTCTACAATATTGACAATGACTCAGTCGAATTTTTGATAGTGATATTCGAATAACGATCTTGAAACAATAATCTTAATGAAAATATTTGTAATTTGATTTGAATAATGATAAGAGAATCTGATCTGATAAGAGAGTATGACCATGTAATGAACTCAAATCTCTCTGTTAGTGTATTTTTCTAGTTTATTCAATTATTTCCAAGTTTTTGATTCCTGTTTCTCTCAAGCTCTGTATTTCAACTGTTTTAAAGACTCTCTCTACTATACATTCTTGTAAATATGCCAATGCTCTTATTAGTTAGACTTCCTTGTTGTCCAGATGCCTTCAATATGTTATGTACGTTTCAACCATTTTTATATCAAAATGACAGTCTTATAGGAGGAAAATTATACAATACACTTTTCTTCTCTGACTCAACCTGCTTTGGAACTTCTATATCATTTTCTAAGATTTGAATTTGAACTTTCACTGAATCAACCTTCATTTGAATTCTTCTAATGTTCTATATCTTAAAATTAACGTCACTCTTGAGGCCTGTATTACAAAAAAAAAAAAAATATTCCGAGTAGAACCTTCAAAATAATTATTGTTTTTCTATATTTTTCATGTTTCTTCAACAGTAGGATATTCTATTTATTTGTATCACTCTTATTGTTTTCGATATCTCACATATTCAACTTGATAATCTCATGTGATAAAAAAAAATATTTCTTACAATAAAATTGTAATATTTATGAATTGCATTTGTAAAGTGTTATTATATATTTTCCTGTTCCAAACTAATCCTGTTAACAGAGTAATAAATTATCAACATAACTGTTAACTCATATTATCATACTGATGGACTTGGGGATTCCGATCCCACAAGGTGTCAAACTATCAGTAAAAAAATGGAAAAACTTCAAGAAACATCATGGATTACTTTCCTTTCTCAAGTATCCATACAGCATACAACCATAATAGTATGGAAGAAAACTGAATCAATTCATTAATTCATTCATTCATTTATTGTATAAAAACACTATAATCATAATACTATATGGAATTGGAGGAGAAACCAGGCTGAGCCTGATCTATTTCTTTCCAAAAATTTTGATAAAATGTTAATTCTGTCCAAAAGTTGAGGTTATGTAATCACACACTGCTTTGTCACTTAATTTTCGATCCAGGAATAATGATTGGAAAAATTTTGAATTTTGAAGGTTGATATTATATTATACTCTAAATGAATCAAAGTATATATCACAATAAATTAAAAACTTAGAAATAATGCACTTATTTGAAAAATTTAAATAAAAAATCCAAAACCTACTCACTATTAGTTATTTACAGCTGTTGTAATTGAAATGCAAACTCCATGGGAACCAACCAATGTTCTTATCAGCGAAAGAAGACTTTGGCTGGGTTGCGAAGGTCTATTAAATTTTAACATGGATTACATGCCACGAGAACCAAACAGAACAGATCTTACTTTTGAGAAAAAACTTGTTGAATTGGTTTTGATGGAATTTAATCATCATTAAGTTCAACACAGTTTTGTGCAACCGAGTATTGTTGCGCTAGTATTCCTTATAACTTGAAAAAATTGCAGCTACAAAGCTGTAACAGATTAGAAATTAGGTACAGTGAATCCATCATTGTTATTATTATTATTCTATTTCACCTCTTCATTCCACTGCAGGAGAATGTAAAGCATCAATAGAAACTAACCAAAAATCAATATGATAATGAAGATGAGCTCCATAACCTATAAATTACACACAATTATTATAGACTGATGCATCTTATGTTGGAGGTTCTTCCATATTGGGATGAAATGTCCTCGTGTAAAGTGATATAACCGGGAAAAAACGAGCATCCAATGTAATAATTTACCTTGGAATAGTAATGAACTTTGGTGGCACTCCAACTAAACGGTAAACCAGTATCATGAGATATATTTAAAGAATTTTCCAGATCGAATTCATAGGAATAGAGTAATTCATTATTCTCCAAGTTCCCAAGTGCCGGTTGCAAAAAAGCCGGTTAAATTTTAACTGTGATTAATTTCACGAGAACCAATCAGAGAATCAGGTTGAGCCAATCAGGCCTTCTTGATAAGACGGGTTGAAATTAACCAATGTGGGTGATAGATACAGATCTATTCTTTTCCTACAGTTACGTTGAAAAGTGGTCATTGCTGCACTGATTACAGAACGCAAAGAATCACTTTTCCGTTCTAGTGCGGGAAAAATTTTTCTGCACTCCAGATTTGCAACATGGCAACGCAAAATACTTAGTAGGTTATATGGAGCACCAGTGCAGCAAAATCAAAATGAAGTTGGTAACAGTGACTGCTGTGGCTGCTATAGTGAGCAGAGGTGCAACCAAGCACAACGCGCTAATTATTATTCATTATATATTATAACCAAGGACAACATTTTTATTCAATTTGACAATAAATTAAGGTTTTTATCAATAATAAAATTACACAGAAAAACATTTGATGCATTTCAGGCAATTTTACCCATAATTACCCACTTTTCATATTCAATGGTAACTGTAGGAAAAACTTAATGTGAAATACGTGCGCAAGTTCCTCTGCTGCACTCAAGAAACCATTCCGCCCTCGCCTACGGCTCGGGCGTAAACGTTTCTTTCGGTGCAGCAAACTGTCACTTTGCGCACTAGTTGCACAAATAACTATATCGATTCTTTTATTATTTTTGAAAAATTTTACCTTCAAATTCAATTACCTACGAAACGCAAACGCTTCTATTAATCACGATTGAAATTTAACCGACGTTTGTGCAACCGGCACTCAGTGCTGTAATTGGCAAGAATGATGACAAGTACAATACGGAATTAAAACTCCTACCCACTTCAAACAGTCAGCAAAATGAGGCCCAGTTGCACAAAAGCCTGTTCAATTTTAATCATTATTAAATGCTACGAGAACTAATCAGAGAAGGCTTCCCAAAAAGATAAATTCTCGGTTGGGTTATCGTGGTATTTTATCACAATTGAGATTCAACATGCTTTTATGCAACCGAAACCGTGCTAAATATATGTTGAATATTTTCATAGTTGTGGATTATTTTAATAGTTTGTTGGTCAGATGCTTGAAGCAGATAATATGACATAATTTGAGAGTCACAGTACTATAATTATTCAATTTTGAGAACCTGGAGCTTTATAAAACTGGTTCAAAAATAATAAGATTAATCTATACCGAATTCATGAATATAATTAAACTAAAATTCAAAGATATATACTTTGAATCACCCTGGAGACTTCTGCTAATGCAAAATAATATCGACCACAGCAGGGTAAGCAGCTAGAAGAAAATTACGGTAAAGCTACTATCCAAAAATTATTTGTCAACCCGGGAATTGAACTCCTTATTTCTGGCCAGCCATGCTTTAACTATACTCTGTACAAAATAGCTTTTGACTTGAGAGGGACATGCGCAGTAGAGAAAGCATACAGCGGTAGGATGATTGTCACCTCTCTGAACCGGCCAGCGCTCTATTATTTCTAGTTGAAAAAGTATTCAAGAATTAATCTAATTGAGTATTCAAGCGCTCATGTAAAGTTTGCGAAGTTTATTCTCTGCAAGCTCTGACTCGACTGATTTTCTTCAACAAATTGGCAACTGCGCTTCTACCTTTGACTCTATTAATCACTGTAATTAGCTGATCTCCCTCCGTTTCTCTAGGCCGCATATTCCTCCAAGTCAAAAGTGATTTTATACGGATTATAAATTACACTTACGAGCTGAGAAACTCTGGATATCAGTGCTCATTTTATACTCAGCCATGCAGCTCCAAATGTAACCTCTAATCATTTCCGTCTGCATAATGAATCTTATTACATTCTTATATTCTAGATTGAGATGATACACTGCTGAAATATAAAGTATACTCTCACAATATTAAAGCAAAGCAAGTGAAGATGTGTGTTCCACCATACGAAAAAAGCATAAGCTTATAATATCTTTTATCTATGATTGCGATCTATGAGATTTCGTTTGAAATCCATTTCAAAATATATAGAACAAGAGCATGAATAGAAAGAAGAAAAAAATAATGAAGAGGAATCGTCAAACGTTCAACGTTCGAAAGGGATTATAAAAAATCTCGATGTCAATGTCACTCTGTCTCTCTTCAACCCTCTATCTCTTCTATTATCATAGTTTTATATCTTTTTGGCTCAATATTGTCATGTATTCTCCACTGGGAAGTTTATGTTGGTATTAGCTCTTCATTGAAACATCCAATTCTGTGACTCAAATGTCTTTTTTTGATCGGAATATCATAAATTTGAAATTGTGAATCAATGAAGTGTGAGAACCGTGTGAATGTTCATGAGGACTACGCTAAGGCTAACATGTGACTCCACTAAAATGTGACTTTGTTTTTTGTCCTACTTGACTGACTTCGATATATATATATATATATATATATATATAAGTAGCTACTCATAGTTTGCCTTGTTCAGTGTCCTCTCACTAGATGACGCTGGTGGACATAGTAAGAAATTATGGAGGGAAAAAAAGGGGAATCTAATAAGGGAAATAGGGGCAGGAGGGAGAAGATGTAAAGGAGGAGTAATTAAAAAACTGATGGGAGATATTGAGGAGGAAGAGGGAGAGGATGATGAACAGGATTAGATTCTTGATACGATAGGAAAAGGAAGTATTAGAATGAGGAGAAGGAGAAGAAGAAGGAGAAAGAGGAGAAGGAGTAGAAGTGGGAGAAGGGGAAGAAGGAGGAGAAGGAGAAGTAGAAGAAGAAGATGATGAAGAGGATTGGAAGTCTTGATACGATAGGATAAGGAAGTATAAGAATGGGGAGAAGGAGGAGAAAGAGGAGAAGGAGGAGAAAGAGGAGAAGGAGGAGAGGGCGGAGAAGGTAGAGAAGTAGGCGAAGGGTGAGAAAGTGGTGGAGGAGGAGGAGAAGGAGGGGGCTATGGAAGGAAGAGAGGTGATAAGAGTGAACAGGAGAAAAAGATGATAGAAGATGAGTGAAAAGAGGAGGATAGAGACAAATTACGAGAAAAAGGGTGAGAAAGGCGAAGAAAATGATCCTAAAATAATTGAAATGAGGATGAAAACTATTAGCTAAGAATGCAAGAGGAGTTGGAAGGGAAAAAGGGAAGGGAGAAGAGAGGAGAAAGAAAAACAGATGATGAGAAAGAAGAAAAAGAATGAAGAAGATTCGTCTAACGTTCAACGTTCGAAATAAGAGATTATAAAAAAGACGTTTTTTGCAAAAAACAAGCTCTCATCTTGTGCTTGTTCTGCATAAGCGGACCAGATAATAAAAAATATTGGATGCTTCTTCCTTACATAATATTCTTCTACTCCTCTATTTTCAATTTCATTTCATGTCACATTTCTTATATCTATACTGCCGGACAACCTCTGTACATGGCTACAATGAAAATAAATTTATAGTTCAGCTTCTCAAGATCTTGGGTCATGACTTTGGAGTTTTCAATATTAAAGCCTCCATTAAAACTAGGTTTACAGGTCTCCAACGTCATATGAGTGTGGTTTTTTGTACGCTGTTCAACCTTGGATTAGTTCCATGGATAATGGAAATCAGTAGATAGGAATAGAAAATAGAGTGAATCGCTAAAAGTTTGTCTATAAAACATTGAAAGACGTGGATGCTCAAAGAAAGGGGTTTGTGGGTTTGGATAAACTGTGTCCTTGAAATTCACGGTAGTGTTGGGGGAGTGGGGGTTGGAGATCAAATCTTGAGGGTTCCAGAAAAAGGTCAATAGTGTTCAAAATAGCAACTGATGACAATTTTCGTCTTTTGGGTTCCCAATTCATGATGGAGTAGAAGCTGATTTTTTCTGAATTCACGACGGGTGCGTCCATTATCTTGGGGAGGTCACGAGAATACTAGCTGAGAAAGAGAATACTGAGGAATACTATCCATTTTTCTTGAACTGATAATATTTTACACTCCTTTTTATTATATTAAACGAAAATACACATTAAATGCTGTTATTCATTTAAGTAGCATTTGAATAATTGCAATACCTCAGTAATTTCCATCCATTTTACATTCCATATTTTGATTGTGATGAAGATTTTTTTCGATAAAAAGTACAGCAGTCACATACAAATACTTCAAGGCTCATTTCTTATTATAATACTCATGATTTAATACTCTGAACCTGTGGTAATATTCTAGAAGCTGTGTGATTCTAAATTGTTGAATAAGTAGATAAATGAGTCGGAAATTAATTAAACATGATGGGAAAGGATGGTATAGTATTGTCTCACACACTATTATGACAAAAGACAACACTGACTTGTATTTGAAATAAGAGAAAATTGAATCATTTGTAATTATTATTATTTAACGAAAATCCTAAATAAATACTGCAAATCATTTTTTGAATGCAGCAAATCATAATTAGCATTTGAATAAATGCATTGTCTATTTCATTCATTCTGTGAATCATTTGTGTTCAAACATCAAACATCAGCTTAAAAAAATCCCCAATAAATAGTCGAGTTTCATTGCTCTCAAATCATTATCTTACTCCACCTACATTCTACAATCCTACAGAGAAACAAGTTCGCGGTGGATTCAAATCAATCAGAATAATTAACATTACCCAACATAAGACAACAAGTAGAGCTGAACAATGCTTTCTAATGTGCAGAACTACACTCTGTTGAGGAAGGCTAAGGTTCCGTCCACTGGAACCGTTTTCGTCCGAACTAGCATCGGCCGAAAACTACCGAACTCGTCTGAACGATCCCCAAACAAAGAAAGGAATAGATGCTCGTCCATTGCAACTGGTTTAGACGGCCTTCTCCGGCCGATCAATTTTTCGATCCGAATTGAATGGGATTTTCCGGCTCTATCCGGCCGAACTGAGACAACGAAGTGTTCCCGACATAAAATTTTTGCACAGTCTTGTTTGTTTTTTGGAGTTCTTCTGTTTTATAAAGTTGTAAATATGGACAATGAAAAGTTGATAAGTTTGGTTCTAGAGCATGTTTCATCGTGGGATATGCGAGACAAAAGATATCATCGTTGTGATGTTCAAAGGAATTTGTGAACAAAGATTGCTTGATAATAATAATAACTAATTTAGTGGATATTTGTTTATTCAATTTTCAAAATCTTAATATAATCTTTGTTTATGAAGAATTTTGGTGGCTATGATAGCAGTTAATTCAATAATTGGCAACTAGACAGACGCAACGGTTCCAATGGACGATCATATTCGGCCGAATTAACAGCCGGCAGATTCGTCTGATCCAACGGCCGAACGGATCGGTTGAATACGGTTCAAGTGGAAGGTTACCCTGAGGCTATTTCAATACCAAGTCTCAGTTACATCATCAGTAAGAGCATTTTTAGAGTGAACAATCCTGTTCACCCATTTCTTCATTCAATGAAAAAACATCACTTTTTGCTGCCTTCCAGTTTACTTACAATAATACAATGTTGGAGTGGCTAACTCCATTGGTTATCAATTAAGAGTATTGGAGTTAAAAATCATGTTTCCTCGAACTTCTTCAATTACAAATGTTTATTAGATTATATTCTTGTAATTGGTACCAGTAAATTCAATTACCACACTGTCATTGTACGAAAACAAGTTTCAGAACTGTCTCGACAACAATACTTCACCAATTTTACAACCACACACTGAAATTCCAGTCGATAATGAAACAACTCTATAAAATTGATCGCGTGAACTTGATTCGCTGTCGATACAAATTTTTTCATCAATTTGCAGGTTCTAGTTTATTTTTTTGAAACTGAAATTCATCCCACACTCTGCGGGCGTCTTCAACTTTATAGCCTGCTCGTCACTCATGAAAATCCGGTTCCAGAATGCTTTGGGGTGGAATTGGCAGTTTGAAAACCTTGTTCAGCCCCTCATCCACTCTAAGGTCCACTGCAAATTTGCAAAAAAATTGGAAGATGTTCTAGAATCATATATAAGTCGAGATTGTTTCCAACAGAGTCACTGATCAGTTTGAGCCCGGCTTGTCAACATGAAATCCCTGGTGAGTCTTTATTTCTATAATTTTTCATCATAGTTGCCGTTCAATACTTGGGAAATTACTTATTAAATTTTCATTTTCCAATTGGAATAGTACACTATTCCTGAACTACACTGCATGACGATAATTTTTTATAATAAGTATTTATTTCATTTCAACCTATTATCGTATTATTCACTTATTGATTTTCATACTCATACATTTTCCCCGATATTGACATCCTTAGGACCGGTTGCACAAACGCCGGATAAATTTTAACCATGATTAATTTTACGGAAGCCAATCAGGGAAGGCGTTTTTGAAAAAACCTAGAAGGCGTTTTGGTTCTCGTAGAATTAATATCGGTTGAAATTCAACCGGCTTTTGTGCAACCAGCACTCAAAGTTTATATTAGTTGAAATTCCATCACTAAACATCCAAACTCAATGTTGTTATTTCATACATTCTTGACAAATATAATGAGAAGTTTCCAATATCTCAAACAACTCTCAAAATAATACAGAATGAGTGCAAACATTTTTTTCAATAGTATATTCACATTTCGAATAGATTCAACATTCAACGTTTAGCTCATTGGATGAATTTATAGTTTTAATGTTTATTTTGGACAAAAATTTTATAAAATTTGTACACGTAAAATTCTAACCTCATCTTGGACTTTGTCACCAATGAATTTGGAAGAAAAATAGCACAAGGACTACCTTATTATTTTATCTTTCAATGTTATTACATTATTGTTATTTGCATTGTAAATAGATAAATAAATAAATGAATGAAGCTAGTGAGACTTTCCAAAAACTAGGCTAGAACTCATCACTGTAAGAATTTACAAGAACATCAATTTCTATGTTTCATTTCTATATTTCTGTGTTCAATTATTTGTTTCTCTCCATCACAAACTGCTTGTCAATATCAATTTTGGAAACTTGAATTAGAGCATATAATAGCAGTATTTGTTTTATGATTAAAACATCTCAAACGTGAGTAGAAGATAATAGCTTCCAATCATAAAAATCAGACTGCTATTATATTATGCTATAATTCAACATTGATTTTTTGAGTCTGCAAATTTAATAATCGTTAACTACCTTACTTAGTAAAGCTTAATAAAGTTCTAAAATTCGAGAAGTAGTGGAAAATTATCTTTGTATTGTTGGATCTATTATATTCTCAAAATCATTCTTCCATAGTTGCTCCCAATATTCCATTGATGATTCTGTTTCTAAATATAATTTATATAATCTATCAATTATTTTTCCAATCAACCTATACTCTTTCATATTCTTCTACGCTACTATTCGTCCATAGTTGTGCATCATTTACTATCTATTCATTAAGAATGCGATACTTTTTATGTCTACTTCTCAACATTCATATTATTGATTATAATTATCAATTCATTGAAATTTGAATATTCCTCATTTTAGTTATTATAATGTGAAAATATCCTTCTTTGTTTAGTTTTGAAGCATCTAAATTTGAAAATCTAGTTTGTGAAAATACTTGAGGACTGAAAATTTTGTGAATTGAAGAACTACAAGACTTAACCTATTTCGGACTATGTGTTATCTAAATTTGGGAGAGGAATAGCACAAGGTCACCTTATTTTTTCTCTTCTTGTCATTTTGATAATGTACTTATTGTATAAATGAATGGATACATGCAATATCTCATTAATTTACATCTGTATTCATATTATTCTATTATACAGTATAATTTTACAATCCCTTTTCTCAATCTTCAACTATGTGATTATTGGATGTATTTTGGAAATACATTCAGAATAATTCTAATTCTGATAAATGAAATAATAATTCTACAAGACAATTACTGCTACTTCATAAAAAAGCGAGAGCTAGAGCTAATAGTCGAATACGAATAATTATCTTTTCAATCCATTTCATTCTGTTATATAATATATTTCTGAAATGATTAATCATCTATTTCTGTTGCAGTCGATCGTTCTATCCAGCGTGCTGGCTTTGGCTTTGGCCGCACCCCAGGTGCCATACAACTCCCACGTGGTGCTTCCAAGCAGTGGCGGTCACCAATACACCCTCACCAACCGTCCTCAGGTATGTCAAACACTATCAATTTCCATTCATCCAAATATCGATTTATACGAGTCTCGTATAGTAGTAAATAGTATTATAATATAATAGTAAATCTGGGACAGGAATAGCACAAAATATTTTCGTATAGAGTTCAGAATAAACTCTGAGAGAATGAACAATTCATGTTCGTTCTTGAAATACTATAGTCCGAGAGATATTACTTTTTACATGGCTCTCTCTCGAAAATAGAGAGGCTCAATGCTCTTTCCTTTACTAATCACTCTTACTACCTAACAGAAGTTTCCCTACTTTGTCTGTGTCAGCATCCAATTACGCGCAGCATGCTCACTCCTCTTCAATACTCTGTTTTGAGGCTACAAACTGTGGAAGAAGAAATCGGCTTCTCCTCTTCATGTTAAAAGTAATATCTCTGGGACTTTAGAGTAACTTCAGTTCTGTCTATTCACCTGAGTTTCAATCAATTAGTTCAATTTATACTCATTTATAATATCAAGTCTGTTTTTCGGTCCTGCAAAATTATTCCTTTAATATATGAAGATTTCCTATTTTAGTGATAATAATGTAAAATATGTCTTCCATGTTTGGTTTTGAAGCATCTAAATTTTGAAAATCAGAATAAACTCTGAGAGAACGAACGAATTCATGTTCGTTCTTGAGATACTAGAGTAACTTCAGTTTTGTCTATTCTCCCAATGTGAGTTAGAAAATAGAATAGAATAGAAAATATATTTATTGATACAAGAAAAAACATAACATGACACTCAATCAATAATAATTTGATGATTACACAAATATATATATATTATGACATGACCTGTTGGTCGTCTGCCAGCCAATGTGAGTTTATTCTGTCTATTCACCTGAGTTCTAATGAATTAGTTCAATTCATACTCATTTATAATATCAAGTTTGTTTCTTGGTCCTGAAAAATTATTTCTTCAATATATGAAGATTTCCTATATTAGTGATAATGTGAAATATTCCTTTCATGTTTGGTTTTGAAGTATCTAAATTTTGAAAATCTACTTTGTGAAAATAATAAAGAACTGAGAATTCTGTGAAGTTAACAACTACAAGACTTTACCAATTTCGGACTATGTGTAACCTTATCTTAATTTGGGAGAGGAATAGCATAAGGTTACCTTATTTCTTCTCTCCCTATAATTTTCAATGATATACTTATTGTATGAATCAATCAATCGATAAAGTTTAATATAATATAGTAATATCGATTATAGTATCGATAGTATTGGCAGAGAACAACACTATACAATATTTGTATAGATTGCTCATTCTAAGGTATTGAATAGGGGATATATCAATAATTTTGTGCTGATCAAAAGATGTTCACCACAAGCCAGTATCGGTGAACGAATCCGGGATATTTATTCTTCATTTTTTTCGATTCATACAATAAGTACATCATCAAAATGATAGGGAGAGGGAAAATAAGGTAACCTTGGTGCTATTCCTCTCCCAAATTTAGATAAGGTTACACATAGTACGAAATAAGTTAAGTCTTGTAGTTGTTCACTTCACAAAATTTTCAGTCCCTAATTATTTTCACAAAGTAGATTTTCAAAATTTAGATGCTTCAAAACCAAACATGGAAGAAATATCTCACATTATTATCACTCAAAAAGGAAATCTTTATATATTTTATATATGATATGATTTGAATATAGAAATAATTTTGCAGGACCAAAAAAAACATGAAAGAAATATTCGAAGAGCTTCATTCCAAAACCGAAAACATAATTTGTTGGCAAATTGGGAAAAACTGTTGCTGAATCACTGTATGCTCTGTGCCAACGAATTCTTGCTGGAAGTTGATTCATTATTAAAAGAATAATATGTATTATTTTCAAATGTGTTTTTCAATTATCTAACCAACTTTGTAGAAATAAAACTGCACATGCGCAGTCACTTGGCATGGATTGGAAAAAAGGATTAGTTGACTTGACAGGTTTTGGAAAAAATAAATTTTTCAATGATGATTACAGCTTTAAGAAGCAGGGTTTGGCAAGAAACACACTAGCAAATGATAAAGTCATATGTATTGATGAGATATAACCTGAAAAACAGAAATCGGAAAAAGTTGACTTAGCAGGTTTTGGAATGGAGCTCTTCATTTCACATTACATATCACTAAAATCGGAAATCTTCATATATTTTATATATGATATGATTTAAATATAAAAATAACTCTGCAGGACCAAAAAACAAACTTGATATTATTAATGAGTATGAACTGAACTAATTCATTAGAACTCAACAGAATAGACATAATAAACTGACATTAGGAGAATAGACTAAACCGAAGCTACTCTAGTATCTCAAGAACGGCCATGAATTCGTTCATTCTCTCAGAGTTCATTCTGAACTCTGTACAAGAAGACTCTTTATTCCCATGAACAAAGGATTATGAACTTCCAAACTTGAAATCTGAAGTATCTACCATAACTATCTATCCACCCATTATTTCCAATTTTTGATATTTTTATAGATATTTTTGTGGCATTGATGTAAAGGAAAATCATTGTACTTTGTACAAGAACAAAATTTGTTCTGCGAGACAGTGAAATTCAACTGAGTGTGGATGGCCAATGTCATTAGAACTCAGAGTAGTAGAGATAATAAACTCACATTAGAAGAATAGACTAATTTATATTTCTATCATATCTCTTACAATACGTCATTATTTATATCAAAAGTTCTATTATGGATATTTTCAAAAACTTTCGCAATTTTTCCACAGGGATTCAGCATTGAGACGGGCGCTGCTCTGTCCCGCGCTGCACCCGTGCAACACGTTGCACCAGTTGTGCAACACGTTGCTCCTGTCGTGCAGCACGTTGCACCAGCCGTGCAACACGTCGCCGTCACTCCCGTTGCTCCCGTTGCTCCTGTTGCCGTGAGAGCATCCGCTGTACAGCCCGCTGCAGCTTACTACAGACAGGCTGCTCCAGCTGCCCAGTATGCTGCTGCAAGGTAAAAAAATTATGAAAATATTACCAAAATGATTAGAAATCATAGTTGAGATGGGATAATTTTGAACATGGGCTGCTAGTCAACTAAAATACCAGCATCACCTGGATACCAGCTACCCAGTAAGCTGTTTCAAGGTGAAATTTGAAAATAATAAAAATGATACAAATATTCCCGAAATTATTAGAAATCATAGCCTAGATAAGATAAGTTGGAACTCTAGCTACTAGCCTACCAAATACCGGCGTTGCCATATTGTATGAGATTGGATGCTGGTTGCATAAAAGCCGGTTAAATCTAATCCTGAATTATTTCACGAGAACCAATCAGAGATGACTTTTCGTAAAAAGACTTCTCTGTTTGGTTCTTGTGGAATTAGTCAGGATAAAAATTCATAGACTTTCCTACAATCATCGCAGAGAATTTCTGATTCTGTCGCAAGCTCAAATTCAACATGACAACACTGTTCAGGAGAACGACAGCTTCGTTTAAATTGTATTATGTGATTAATTATTAAGGTAAATAAGCTTGCATGAGAAAGTAATGATTTCACAAATTCTGACAAGATCGATATTTGATTAGTTAGGAGAGCTCAAAGTATTTTATTCAGGCTACATTTTGGTTGAGGAGTTTGCTTGTACCAGAAAATATTTTGTCAGCTCAGATTCAACATAACATACGACTGCTTTGTTTAGCTTATATATATTTAGGTACATGGGCTTGCATGGTAAAGTAGTAATTTCACACAATCTGGCAACATTGATATTTGGTCAGTTGAAGCTCAAAGTTATTTTCTCAGGCTACATAATGGTTGAGTTTGCTTGTACCAGACGATATTTTGTCAGCTCGTATTCGACATGATAAGGTACGACTGCTTTCTCTAGGTTGAATGTATTAAGGGACATGAGCTTGCATGTAAAAGTAGTGATTTCACACAATGTGGCTACATCGATATTTGGTTGGAAGCTGAAATTATTTTATCTAGATTTATCTACAGTTGATCACTTTTCTTTGTACCAGAGCAAGTTCAATCCAGATTACTTTGGATTACTTCTGGATTGTAACTTCAAACAAGATCAATGGTGTTTCATAGATTGAAACGTATCAAACATTTTGATTAACATAATCATCTTGTGATCTATTGTTTTCTTACTTGACTAATTTGCCTGGCTGACACATTCCGGTGGCACAGTTTGGTTCAATTCACACTTAAGCGACTCAGGTCGCGAGCATGTGTTTCCAAATGGTGACACTCAGACCAGTCGATTCTAGTCTCCGCGACGTCACCATTTGAAAACACATTATGATCTCGACTGGAGTCGAGTTTCTTCTCGACCTGAGTCGTATAAGTTGAGCCTCAGTTCGCGTCTCGTAGCTTTGCCTCCGTTGTTTTTGCAACATTATATGGTTCGCGGGTTAATATTCACAGCTTTGAGAGAACATCAGGCTCTACAGAGACCCTAGATCCCTAGGTGGAGAAAGCTCCCTACACAGTTTCCTTGGAGGAAGCTCCGTACACACAGAGATTCTTCATGGATTTCAATTTCAATTTCATTTCAGAGGCTTATTAGCAATTTCATTCTAGGATTAGATTAGAGTTCTTTATTTATGTTTGTTACAATATGGATGAGAGAGTTGCAAAGTATCACCAACAATGAAAAGAGAATGTTGAACGAATGTCAGTTGTTGATGAGCTGTGTTGTGCTAGAAGGATGTAACTCCAAAAAGCTTCTTGTGTATCTTTTCGGATGCAACACGTTGCTTCTAAGAAGATAAAAAGGAGCATAATTTGCTTATGTAAAGACGTTGAAGCTCCTTGTGTATCTTCTCGGATGCAACACGTTGCTTCTGAGAAGATACAAGAAAGCATCTGTTTCTTATGGAAAGACATTAAAGCTACTTGAAGCTTCTTGTGTATCTTTTCGGATACAACACGTTGCTTCTAAGAAGATACTAAGGAGAATCTGTTGCTTATGGAAAGACGTTGAAGCTCCTTGTGTATCTTTTCGGATGCAACACGTTGCTATTGAGAAGGTACAAAAGAGCATCTGTTGCTTATGGAAAGACGTTGAAGCTCCTTGTGTATCTTTTCGGATGCAACACGTTGCTATTGAGAAGGTACAAAAGAGCATCTGTTGCTTATGGAAAGACGTTGAAGCTCCTTGTGTATCTTTTCGGATGCAACATGTAACTTTTGAGTAGATACAGAAGAACATCTGCTGCTTTTGGACAGACGTTAAAGTTCCTTGTGTATTTTTTAGGATGCAACACGTAACTTTTTAGAAGATAAAAAAGAGCAATTGTTGCTTATGAAAAGACATTAAAGCTCCTTGCGTATCTTCTCGGATGCAACTTGTTGCTTTCGAGAAGTTGAGAAAGAGCATCTGTTGCTTGAGGAAAGATAAATTTTCAAAATTTGTTGATGTTTTTGAACGGGTATTATTGTAGTCTAGTGACCCTCCGCCAATAGGCAAAGCTACAGGACCTGGACTGAACATAAACTCAAATCAGACAGTTTGTGATATGAGGATTTGTTACAATGGAAAACCTTATGAGATCGATTCTTTTTTCAGGTTTCAAAGCTGTTACAATATAAGAAAATGTAAAATGCAAAAAAAATTGTTTTATTTGAACAGGAATCAGTGATTGTAGCCCCTTTAAATTCCCCAAATTTCGAAGTTGTTACAATAAGAAAAAGGAAAAATTAAACATTATTTGGTTCATGTTGACAGTAGTTGATTCAGAAAGACATTAAAGCTTTTTGTGTATTTTTTCGGATGCTACACGTTGCTTCTGAGAAGATACAAAAGAGCATCTGTTGCTCATGGGAAGATACATTTTCAAAAATGTTTGATGTTTTGTGTTTCCATTGTTACCCCTCCATATTCCTCAAATTTTAAAGTAGTTATAATAAGAAAATGGAAGAATGTTACATAATTTATTTTAATTGGACAGGAAATCTGTAGTCGTAGCCCAGCCCGCTCCAATCCACTACTCACCCGTCCAATACTCCGCCCAGTTCGACCAATCAGCTGCCTCCCACTACGTCGCCGACCAATCAGCTGCTTTCGCCGCCAAATCAGCTGCCGCCCAACAGTACAGCTCAGCATCAGCTGCCGGATTCCGTTCCGCCCACCAGATTCCCAGCGCCAACATTGTCAGACAACAGCAGGATATCAGCGATGATGGATCGGCTTTCACTTATGGGTGAGTTTATTCCTATTCATTTATTCATTTACAATGCAAATGACACTAATTTAATAACATTGATGGATAAAATGATAAGGCAGTCCTTGTACAATTTTCTTCAAAATTCCAGGTGACAAAGTCCAAGATAAGGTTAGAGTTTCAGGTATACAATCTTTATAAAATTTTAGTCCAAAATAAACATGAAAACTATGAATTTTGAATTAAGATGGTTCGAATTGATAAATCGATTAGAAATATTCTACTATATTGTAACAAATGAATAATTTTATTATTTATTCGGAATTTTAAATTTATTTCGGAGTTCAGAATACACTTCCTAATCTGAATTATCACATATAAAAATCAGAGAGCTTGTTTTTTACAGTGAGTATATTGTGATTTTTCAAGACTTTATCATACTTGTTCGGCAAGGATGAGCAATTTAAGTCAAATTTTAGAACTCATGGCAATTAAATTTCAAGAATTTTTTTTAGATAGTCCAATTAGAACTCATGAGCATTATGCTAGGCGCACACCAGTTAGTCAAGTCAAGACAAGACATGATCAGACACGTTTAGTCACAATACTTCACATAAGGTCAAGACATGATCAGTCACAATACTTCACATAGTTGCCTATGAAGACATGTCTAATTGCAATGACTAATCAGTGTGAGTTGCGTCATAAGCAAAAATGAGAAGTATTGTAACTAAACGTGTCTGATCATGTCTTGTCTCGTCTTGACTAACTGGTGTGCGCCTAGCCTTATAGAGTGAAAATATCATCTCCATGGGTTCTTCTTGAGACTATTTGAGCTCACTCAGCTAAACTTGATAGGAAATAGTCAAGAATTACAACTCAGGATAGTTATATGTCTAGACGGTGTCCGTCACCTTCACTAATACTGTGAGAATCAAGCTCCAATGATTTATAAGGCTTAATTCTCATGTGATGTGGCGCTTGAGTAGCACTGACTTTTTGCCACTTCCACGTCGCTCCTATAAAAACATAATGATCCAATGCAAACTTCAGTGATGTTTTGCCACGCGAAGAAGAGGTGGAGCCTTCTCAATATAGAGGTTTGAGTCGAACACTATTGGTCAGTAGCTAAATGAAGGAGGAAGCTTGAAAACACATTGGGAGTCTCCTATTGCTCGGCCTAGTCCAATCAGGGGGAAGCACTAGCTGCTTCCTCTATCATGATCAGCCATTTTGTGAATTTTCGAAATGAGAGAGCTATAAATTCTGAATCGGCCAACAAGATGCAATCAAATAATACTTGAACGAACTTGTTTTGTCAATTGTTTGGGCCAAACTTGGTGTTTAACCAAAGCTCTGTATTTGAACATTATGACATTATATCTTAATTACTCAATTACAGTATCAAATACGGTTAATCAATACAAATCTACTGAATATTTTCGCATTTCTGTCATTTACAAATTGCTTCAATAACAATTGTTCCAGTTAGTTATTTAAAATTCTCAAAAATTCCGATAACAAACCCATTCTGAAGTTTCATGTTATGCATAATGTATGATTTGGATTTCAAGTATCTTTCCGTTTCCCCTTAGATTCGAATCAGATAACAGCATCTCCAAACGCTTTGTGATGTTTTTTGTTTTACATAATGCATTTTGTATTTAAACTTTTGATCGTTTGATTGAGATTCGAAACATCCACTGATAAGTCATGCACATACACATCGAGTTTTGTTCGTACGATATTTTGCCGTCCCTTTGAATTCTATCAGATTAAACGAAACTTTTAAAACATTATCTGTTTGAAATCATCTGTTTTATCTAATAGAATTTATTTTTTTTGGCCGACCTAATAAATTCTATTAGATGAATCAGATGATTTCAAACAGATAATGTTTTAAAAGTTTCGTTTAATCTGATAGAATTCAAAGGGACGGAAAAATATCGTACGAACAAAAATCGATGTGTGTGTACTTATATTCAGGTCCACGTTTAATCAGGCAGTGTTTAATTAGCAATGGTATTGCTATCCTTGTCTGTCATTCAACAAAGCGGATAGCGCTAACTCTTTTTCGCTTTGCTTTGTTGGCAGATCGTCTTTAAAAATGTAGAATTAATAATCAATTTTTAAAATATTGCATCTTAATTATGGAAACCTCATTATGAAATCATTGAAAAATGTAATTTCTTGCTTCATAAAATATAATAAATTGATTATTCAAAACGAGAATGAACAGTAGATATTACATCAATAAACCAGTATCAGCTACCGGCTATTGAACACATTGACAAGAAAGAGGATCACCAACGTTGTTCTGCTATCTTTCTCCACTGCCATTATAACGTGAACCTCACTATAGCCATATGTGGGAATCTTGCTTGAAAATAGATGCATAATTCAACGATTTCCCTCCTTTTCCTCAGATTCGAATCAGACAACGGCATCTCCGTCCAATCGCAAGGCCAACTGAAGGTGTACGGACCCGAGCAGGCCGGCCACTCCGTCTCAGGATCCTACTCGTACGTCGGAGACGACGGTCAGACCTACACTGTCAACTATGTCGCTGACGAGACAGGATTCCACGCCAGCGGAGCTCATCTGCCCCAGATGTCCGAGGAAATCGCAAGGTCGGTCGAGTACAACCTCGCCCCACCCCGAGGAATGGACCCAGAAGTAAACAGACACCATGAAGATCCTGGAGACCTTGGAGATCGACACTGGATTTGGAATTGGACTGGAGAGTGCATTGAGGAAACTAAAGTGGACTAAGAACTACTGTAGATTTGAAAGTTCAGCATGGATCCGAAATAAACTCAAAAGCTCACTTTCATTCGGAAGTGAACTAAAAAGTGCCTTGAGGAAACGGAGCTGGACCAAGAGCTACTCTTAGTGGATACAATAGTTCAGCTAGGATCCGAAATGAACCCAAAAGTTCACCTACATTCGGAAGTGAACTGGAGAGTGCATTGAGGAAACTGAGGTGGACTTGAAACTACTGTGTGTGGGTCAATAGTTCAGCTAGGATCTGAAATGAACTTTAAAGTTCACCAACATTCGGAAGTGAACTGAAGAGTTCAGGAGGGATACACAGCTGGACTAAGAACTACAATGAGTGGATTTGAAGATTCATCAAGGATCCGAAATGAACTTGAAAGTTCACCATGAATCCAGGTGTCGATAACCAGTCAACATGTTTGAATGTTCCCGCTATTTCGGTGAGAATTTCAACGACATGTAAATAGTGTAAATCAGCAATAAATTACCATTTCCTGTACTAAAAGTATTTTTGTTCATTTCATTCAGCTATAGATCCATCTTCTTATTTCGAGGTTTGAATAGTTATTTTTGAACAATGGTAAACCATTATGTGGAGTTCCATTAATTCTCTACCTGTTCATGGATGATTCAAAAATATTGGATAATGATATATATTATCAGTCATGGGCTTCTTTACCTGTTCCTAAATAATCCAAGTATATTGGATAATGATAATTATATAGGTTAAAATTTACTTAGAAATTGAATGAGTGTGGTTCTCTATTGGAAGATATCTTCTCTGGCTCCTTAAATAGGTCAGCTTCTCTAGCACACAGCTGAGAGCTTGGACACCACTCTTCAGAGGTTCAGAAAAATCGTTGTATTTTATAAATCATTGAATCTCTCGTTTTTTTCCTTTATACGAGTACATGAGACTCATATAAGGATCATTCCTGGCACAAAATGTATAATCTCTTCTATCTACAATAATTATTATCGTTATTAGCACCTGATAATCAATACTTGTGAACCAAAAATAGCTGACAATAAGGGCCAAGCCACATGAAGCGTTCTCAGACGAGTTGGCAGGGTAGGAAGCTCTCCGATTGGCTGGTTATCAGTTGATTTTCGTAGGCCAACCCAATCAGCTAATCGAAGAGCTTCCTGCCCTGCAGACTAGTCTGTAAAACGCCTCATATGGATTGGTTATCAGCTGATTCTCGAACGCAAATCTAATCAGCCAATCGGCAGAGCTTCCTGCCCTGTTGACTCGTCCGAAAAACGCCTCGTGTGGCTTGGTTGTCAACTGATTCTCGAACAAAAACCCCATCAGCCAATCGGACAGCTTTTTACTCTACAGACTCGTCTGGAAAACGCCTCATATGGATTGGTTATCAGCTGATTCTCGAACGCCAATCCAATCAGCCTCCAATCGAAGAGCTTTCTGCCTTGCCGACTCGTCCGAAAAAACGCCTCATGTGGGCTTGTGAGTAGTAGCCCACCATGTGAGTAGTGCATAAAGTAGCCTACCATAGAGGAAAGATAACACTTATACTTCGTTAGAGCTACTCATGAATAGAAATAAAAAGTAAAAATCTAACTACCCTTCTTCAAAATTGTCTATTTTAAATAATTCAAAAAGGGGTACTTCGATTTTCACTTTCCATTTCTATAACACTTATGCTATCTTTCCTCTATGATAAAACACACTGGACAAGCACCATTTAAAAGCGTACTCAAGGTTGTATGCTTGACTAGTGCTCTATCATCTTGAGGCTACATGCTATGATTAACCTAGGAGACGCTCCTATATAAAGAATATAATCCTAAAGGTATATATTATAAAATCCTATATGAAACACACCTTCGTCATAGACGAATGTCATATATGCTTGTGAATTATCTGGAAAGTGAACAATAGATACAGTATGAAAGCTTCGAGACCCAACTAAAGTTCGAAATGAAATTCTTTTTGAAGCTAAACAGTTTAAACATATACAAAACCGTAACAAAACACAAAAATCTGGTGTGGTGCACTCACACAACTTTCCTTGCCGTTATGAAAATTGATCAACTGACTATAGTGTTCCCGCGCATCTCAAGTCTACTCTTCTAAGATCTGAGCCAGCTGGTGACAGGACAATAACGCTGCAGACACACAACGTCTGCTATCTCTTCATAGTGGATGATTTAATAGAATCAACAGTAGCCAACAGTTAGCAATTGAATAATCACATTTTCTCGAATTTCGAGCTTATTTTCAATTTCAGGAGAAAATGTTACAAAACATTAATTGTATGGATTTTTAAGCTCAATCTTTTCCACTTTAAATGTTTTGTTTATTTTGTCTCTGAAGCCTGATAATTGAGAATCTAAAATCATACTTTGCATAGATGGTGCAGTGCTCCTGAAATTTTTACAGATATGGGTCTTGTAGCAGTTGATAAAACTTATTAATGACTTTTCTAGGTATGAATTTTATCAAAATCGTTGGAGCCGTTTTCGAGAAAATCTCGAAAAAACCTTTTTTTTGACAACATTTTCGCCATTTTAGCCGCGATCTCGAATTGCATTTGATCGAGAATGTTCGTGTCGGAGCCTTATAGTGAAAGGACCTTAAGTTTCAAATTTCAAGTCATTCCGTTAATTGAGAGATGAGATATCGTGTACACATACACACACACATACAGACCAATACCCAAAAACCACTTTTTTGGACTCAGGGGACCTTGAAACGTATGGAATTTGGAAAATGGGGTACCTTATTTTTTTCGGAAAGCAATACTTTCCTCACCTATGGTAATAGGGCAAGGAAAATTAAAATGTTCTGTAATGTAGTCGTATATAAATAGAATCAATCATCAATCCTTTTTCATTTCCAACTGACGCTTCTCCTATTTCTGTTTCTTGTATTTTTCCACATCGTAGTTGGGAGATGAGATATCGTGTACACAGACACACACACACACACACATACAGACAAATACCCAAAAACCTCTTTTTTGGACTCAGGGGACCTTGAAACGTATGGGAATTTGGAAAATGGGGTACCTTAATTTTTTTCGGAAAGCAATACTTTCCTTACCTATGGTAATAGGGCAAGGAAAGTAAAACCACTAAGCCAAATTTAGAAATTAGTTAATAACCTTCGCCTTTATATTAGGTGGATCAGTTCGATTAAGCTCGATATTTCAACTGATTCATTGACATTCCACTCGGATCACAACTAGTGAACTGCGACTTGAGAATTATGAGAAACAGAGTGGTGAGTCATAAACAATCATTCACAAAGTTCAATTTAGATAGATTAATAATGAATTATCAGCTTGCTAATAAATCTGATCGAACTTGATTCACTTATCTACAAGCAATATAATACTTCTCATTAGGAGTAATAGTTCACCGAAAGGCTCACTAATTAATTACATCAGGGCATGATAATTGATGATCGCCTTCCAGTAACCTAAGTAACTTCAATTAAGATTTCGACTCTCTCAATAAATTCTGTTTTTTTTTCTCTAGCATTTCTACTCACTAGCATTCAAAAATGATGAAAGCAGTTGGTACAGGTTTGTTTCCAATCATGACAGTATCCCTACAAGTGATTAATTTCATCTTGACACAATTTCTTTAATTATTTGCAACTTTTAAAAATAAACTATAGTGTGGTCCACGTTAAAATGGCAGTGTTTGATTAGCAATGGTATTGCTCTCCTTGTCTTCCATTCAACAAAGCGGAGAGCGCTATCTCTTTCTCGCTTTGCCAGATCGTCTTTCAACAATGTATAATTGATAATTAATTAACAAAATATTTCATTATCAATAAAATTTATTATGTTATTATTGAAAAATATAATTTCTTGCTTAATAAAATTTAATGATTGATTATTTAAAAGGAGACTGAACAGTTGATATAACATCAATAAACCTGTATCAGCTACCGTATATAGAAGGCATTGACAAGACAGGGGATCCGCAACGTTGTTCTGCTATCTTTCTCCACTGCCGTTATAACGTGGACCTCACCATAGATTTATCTACCCAGAACCCATTTTTTGCATGTTATTGCATTATTTGCATTATTTTTGCTATCTCTATCTCGCTTTGCTCTGTTGCCAGATCGTCTTTAAAGAATGTAGAATCAATAATTAATTAGCAAAATATTCCGAATTAAGTATGGAAATTATTGAAAAATATAATTTCTTGCTTAATAAAATATCATTGATTATTTAACTGGAATGAACAGTTAATATTACATCAATAGAATTGTATCAGCTATCATCTATATAAGGCATTGACAAGACGGAGGATCGGCAACGTTGTTCTCCCATCTTCCTCCACTGCCATTATAACGTGGTCCTCACTATAGTTGATTACTGTACTAAATTTCGACTAAGTCAATAATTTGCAAACTTTGAAACCAACTCTGTGAACTCCAAAATCAATTTTCAATCGAATACAGTATCAAACTATTGATTTCTTGAGAGCATTTGACACTAAAATTCACTTTTCAAATGACTCAACCCGTGTACTTTACGGTCTGAGGTTACCAAGTCTGACATCACCGACAAGCTAACATTTCTCAAAAACCAGTTTAGTTCTGAATTTTCGAACTCAACCGGTGGAAAACTTGCACTTTCTGTGTTATTCGATCGGAGTACAGTTGAGTATATATTTGCAAGGATGAGATACGACTTGAATTAGTGAGTCATGATGGTATCGGCAAGATTTATGCACTTGAGAAATGAGTTACATTACTCAAGAATGAAATTACAGTACGGTGGAGTGGATTATTATGCAGTGCTCATCTCTCAAGGAGGCTCATAAATTAGACTTGGAAATTATCATTCTTCTGCTATTGGTAAAAATCTGATTTTGCACCCAGGTTTCAATGATGTATATGTCTATTCCACCAATCCTAGTTGAGCTGATAGGGTATCTTATATGGCCCTGTTATTATTGGACTGATTTTGTAGATGAAGCTCAAAGATGTCCAGTATGTTTTCACTCTACTTATGAAATGCTTCCTCTAATTTATCAGTTATGACGAGTACTAACTAACGTATTCAATCCGATAAAGTATTTAATATAATTATCAATGGTTAGTTTGTTGATACACTCACTCCTATATAGAATTGAGAATTGGATTAACACACGGAGAACAGACAGTCGTATTCAAAAAATTCGACTGAGTCATTGTCAATATTGTAGAACCGTTCCATAATTGAATAAAAACATAATTCAAACCATGATCGTGTGCCGAATAAAACTGTGTAGAATTTGACAACATATTTGTGTTTTTATTCAATTAGTCGTATTCAAGCTGCCGAAATGAGGTTTCTAAGTTTATTTGGCTGCACTGGAGTTGATAGAAACAGAAATACTGATATAAGACAGGTTTTATCGGTTGCTCCTCTGCATGGAAGAATTATACAAAATAGACGCAACTCGTGCAGTCATTTGAATAGAATGCCACCTGGAAGAATGCCCCTTGAAGTTCAAAACTATGGACCTACTGGGAGAAGAGATGTAGGGAGGCCAAGAGAGAGATTAATAAACCTAATCCCTGAAGTGAGGATGATGAAGAACAATCACCAATGAGGTTACAATTAAGATTGGCATAATAATGGGAAATAATTATTTAAGACATAGTGAACCCATGGAACCACTTCACATGATTCACAAATTAGATCTATACTCGTGCGTGGTATGATAATTGAATTGACGTATACTGTTTCCATGCTTTCTGGAGTGATCCGTGGTCTAGTGGATAGAGTGCCTGCGTAGCAGCATAGAGATCCCGTGTTCAAACCCTCTCAATACCAAAAATTTTTAAACGAGATCACTCCCGTGTTATCGGATGGGCACGTTAAACTGTCGGTCCCGGCTGAAGTATGACAGTCGTAAGGCCCATTGACGGCTTAAATTATATATTCAGGCGGTGGGACCTTCCCGCAAGGGACTCCCCACCAGCAAAAGCCATACGAATTTACTTTTTTCCATGCTTTCTTTATTGTTGATTCTAGTAAATTTGATTGAGCTAGCAGCTAATGAATTTACTATAATAATCAATATAAGAATTATTCAACTGAACATGGAGACTGTATACTGTTAAAGGATGAATCTATAATGAATTGAAAGACTCAGTCAACAAATTAGAGTATTATTGATGAAGCAACCACATCAGCCAATGAGAGTGCGATGTGGGCGGAGATTCACGGAGAAAATGGAGTATAGTCGCACGGGATTGGTCGATTTTGTGTAACGTAGTGGAGCTTTCTCCTGGCATCAATACTGACTTTAGTGGGTTTCGAACCACCGGAATCACTGAAAATAATTCACAAATTTCAAATTCATTGAAAAAGAATTATTCATCCCACTTCAATAAACCAAATTATTGGAATTGACATTCAACAGGGAAATTTGGCTTTTATTCCTTTTTCAAGTGAACTAAGATACCATGTTGAAAATACTGGGTGAATTGTTAGTTTCAAATAATTATCAATAGAATGATGCTCTGCAGTGGGTTCTTTTAAAAGGTATCCAATGTCTCCACCGCTCATCTGAAGCCCCGTACACACTGTAACATATTGAAATTTGGATAGATATAAAAATCCCTAGCTGAAATATTAAATAGGTCTGAGTAAAGTAACTGGCTAATAATCGCCAAAGAGATAACATAAAGATTAGATAACATCAGATTGTCCTGACTAAACTGTACAACAGCCTGAGAGGAATTGGAATAATTTTTTGCAAATATATAATATTATATAAAATATTGAAGGTTGAGGTTAGGCATAACATTTAGTGATCGGCGACCTAACGATCGACCGAGCCATGCAACGTAGAATCTGACCAAACACCTTGGCAGAAATTTATTGCGGCAAAACGGTATGCAATTTGAGGAACGAAAGGTCTCACGTGGCTAACTATTATGATGCATGAAACAAATAATAACGTATAGAAAATTAACTAGCATGTAGAGGGCATATTTGAAAAACCTAATAAAAATAATTAAATGTATCCAGGAAATAGGAGGTTACCAAGCGCATGAATACTGAAACAATTTGCATGCACCAATCACAAAATGACAATTGATAGGCGGCAATAGTATGCCGATTCAAAAATATTTATATATCTTTCTACAAATGATTAGAATTTGTATAAAATTGTTGTATAGTCTATGTTTTGGATATGGCCCGAAGGCAAAGAAATCATTAAACATACAACATAAGTAATAATTTAATATTTTAGTACGGTCTATTTGAACCTTGAATGGCGGAGGACTAGGATATTCAAATTTTATGTAAATTTGGAAGTCGGAAATGAGAATTGTAAAATTGAGAAAGGAGAACCAACACTCGCCTGCCAAATGCCACCATGAGAGGTCTCTAAATATTATAGAGCGTAATACCTTGCTATAACTTGTAAAAATTTAAAGTTAGTTTGAATTATTAAATTTCTTATAAGACTTTGTGATGCTCTTATAAAGCAAAAGTCATTTTCATTTTAAATAATTTTGTAACCCCTTGGAAGAGACGACTCCGGCTACCATAGTCCAGGACCACCAGGAGTTGGATCGACATCAGCAGCTCATAAGAAAATTTCGACACGTGAGTGAGAAATATTGAAATAGTGACAGGGCGCCCTCAGTGCTTCGAAATTACATAATAATCAAAGCTAGCTCGTCGAAAGGGTTTTCTTATAAATTAAGAATTTAGTAAAAAGTACTTGCGCAAGTAAATATAGTATTAAAGGTATTTTATTAGAGGAGTAATGAGTCAGTACATATCAGAAATCCTATAAATCAAAGAAGTATAAAATCTAGGCTAGTAATACATATTCATATGATCTTTAATTTTTTTTTGCAATATAATTTGCGATAGTTTGTTGTAGCTCTGATTCACTAGATGAATTGCTCTATTTATTCCGTCAGGTGCCGAATCTTGCACCCTGAGATAAAATATATTCCATTGCATTGAAATCTATTAGATACTATAGAATTTAAGATATATATTTGGATTATTGGTTGCCATTTATCAAGTTGATTTTAAGGAAACTATTTTTAATGGAATTGTCCAAGTCGACAAGTATTAGCAAGCTTATATCGCAGCTACATACAGAAGGATGCATATGATTATAAAATAAAAGCACATGGTAACGTTTCGTGCTATAAATTTGGAGAATAGTATTTAGCCTGTGATATTTTACTGATTTCGATTATTGTTCTATTTTTATATTATATATATTTTGTTTTCATCGCTCTTTATATTTTGTGCCCTGATCTATTTTTGCAATATTTGTTAATATATGTATCAAATTGTTTATGGTGTCCAATTTATTTTAATTCCTCAATACTATAGGATAAGTAGCATATATATTTATTTATTTTTTAATCAATTATCAGAATTATAGTGGAAGCTCATATCTGGGCCTATAAAGATTTTTATGAGACTGTATCCTATTAAAAACCACGACCTAATTTTTATAATTATATTAAAATATTTCATGCTCTACCGACTGACGCCAAGCAGGAGGCTAATCGTTATTTAAATATAAAAAATAACGTGACAACACACATCGGTTTTTGTTCGTACGATCTTCTGCCGTCCTCATAAATTCTATAAGATTAGACAGATGATTTCAGATGATGTTTGTGAGGTTCCATTTAATCTGATAGAATTCATAAGGACGGCAATATATCGTAAGAACAAAAATCAATTTGTGTGCAAGGCTTAACCAGAACCTATTAATTATTGCACTGAACTTCACCACTGGAAATACCAAGCCATGAAACAAAATAACATCAAATACATTGGATTTTCCAGTGTTCTCATCGTCCCAATCAATTTGAACCGATTACAAAACTCCCAGAGCAACTGCTAGCAATTACTACCCAGGAGATGCCAATTATTTTCTGTTTTTCACTGAAAACAAGCAGATTTTCGAAGCAGCGCCTTCAATAATCTAGACATTTAACGGCCGCAAACGAAACCGGCGTTTTAACCTTACAGTTGTGTTTTCATTCGAAACCGGCGTTATTTCTCAAAGTTCAAAATAATTCTATGGCAGACCTACTGACTCGAGGCTGGCTTTTTTAAATGTTAAGTTTATTCATAAAATTGCGGCCAGTATTTTATGCGACAACAGTCTGCCTCTGCCTGCACTAGCTGGCCGATCTTCGGCCTCAGGCTCTATTTTGAATATTATTTGATAGCCTTGACATACGTAATGTCAGACTTATTTCAATGCATCTTGTTTGTCTCTGTTTTTTCTTCTTCCTATTTATCTTCTCCTTCATTCCCTCTCCTTCTCCTTGGTTTCAACGATATCCCCTTCCCTGTTCTACTATAATCCTACTCTGCCATCACCAATAGGATCCAATATTGGTTCTACTTCGACTTTATCGTCGTCTTCTTTTTTTCTTCTTCTCCTTCTTCTTCTTCTTCTTCTTCTTCTTCCTCTTCTTCTCCTGTCTTCTTCTTCTTCATCATCATCTTCTTATTCTTCCTCTCACTCTTCCCTCTTCTTTATCACCTTCTTTCTTTTTTTTCCATTTTCTTGTTTATTTTCACTTTCTTCCTCTCTTCAGCTTCTCTTTCTCATCTGCTCCTCTTTCTCCAGCGTCTGCTACGTCTTATAATTGGCTTCTTTTTTCTGCTGCTTCCTCTTCTACTTTTTCCCCTCCCCCTTTTTTTCTCTCCTTCTTTCCCTTATCAACTTTCCCCTTTTTTCACCTTCTTCTTCTTCATCGCCTTCCTCCTTTTTTCCCCTTCTCCTCCTTCCGCTCCTTCCTTTTCTTCATCACCTTCTCCTTCTCTTTTCCTTTTTCTTGATCATTTTCACTTTCTTCCTCTTCTCATCTGCTACTACTTCTCCACTGCTTCTTCTTTGCATTGTGCTACCTCATCTCTCGGCTTCTTCTCTAGCTCCCTCTTCTACAAATTTTCCTTCGGTTACTTCCGATTCTACCAAAATATCAGCCACCTATTTTCTTAATTCAACATGGTTATTGTTTATCACCATTTTCTTGAATGTTTCCTCCTTCCACATCAACTCGATTTCCATCATTCTCTCTCCTTCTGTTCAAATTTTCCTCTCATTTTTGAAAATTTATTTTCCCCCCAATCCTTCTCGAACTTTTTCTCTGTCTTGTCTATTTATTTCCAATGTTTTTCCTTAATTATTACCCAAGCCCCTATTTTCCCAGTTATATGTCGATAATCTTCTATTCTCTTCTCCCAGATGTTTTTTCTCCTCTTCTTCTCCTTCTCAATCTTTTTCACACTATTCTTATGCTTGTTCACCAAATTTCTATCCTTTTGTTTTATTTTTTCCTCCTGCTTTAGTCGCTACTTCTCACGCTTCTCCCTCCATCTTCTTCTTCCTCTCCAAGCTTTGTGGCTTATTCTTTTTTCGCATATAATTAGCATCTGATCTGCCAATAGTAGCAGGTTATCAGCATGTCACCAGTTGAAAATAATATGTCAAAGGTTAACCAAGGCCTGGGTCCCAATCTGAGGCATCCCCACTTCTCCACCATTATCCATCTTCTTCTACTTCTCTCTTTGCTCATACTCCTCTTCTCCCTTCTCACCAGTCTTACACCTTCCCCTACATCCATCCTTCTCTCCTCTTTCATTCTTTCTTCTCCTTTTTCTTCTCCTTCTCCTTCTTCTTCTCCTTCTCCTCCTCCTTCTCCTTCTACTTCTCCTTCTCCTTCTCCTTCTCCTTCTCCTTCTCCTCCTGTCTTCTTCTTTTTCTTCACCCTCTTCTTCTCCTTCTTCTTCTTCTTCCTCCTCCTCTTCCTCTTCCTCTTCTTCTTCTTCTTCTTCATCCTCTTTTCTACCACAGACAACTCGATCAGAAAAAATAGATCTGACACTGGATTTATGGACCAATGAGCGACCAACTCCAAAGGTGAACTTGCAAACCTGATCTTGAACCCTCTTACCCCTCTCTCACTCACTCCCTCTCTCTCTTTTTGCACTTTTCTTGTCTCTATTTCTTTTCTTGCATCCCCACTTGGGCCGAAATTGTCGCGCGTCGTGCACTTATAAATAGTGAGTATTTGCCTGATACAGATCATTCTGTTTGGGTGCTTACCATTTGGAATCATTGATTCGATTTGTGGATTTTCACACGACAACACCATGTACACTCTGGTGAGTACTTTTCACTATTTACCAACCATTTCAATTTTCCATTAGTTTCACAATTCATTTCACTATCCATATCATCATCTATTTCACTGTTAACTTGGGTCAACTATACACAAATGAAATAGTGATTCACTATTCACTCTACTCATTAAACTTTGCTATTCACAGGATTTCATACTGAACTCCATCATGAACTCTAGTTCAATCATTCCACTTGAAAATTAGTTCAATTATTCCACTTTGCTATTGACAATTCAAATATCCTTATTTTATCCCAGCTTTTCTAAGGCATCCTCCTCCTCCTCCTATCTATCTGATAATTATCAAATACTCTCCTACTATCTGACAATTATCCACTTCATTATAATATAATCACAATTCTCTTGTCCCTATTCCAATGAATTTCATGTTGACTGATGAATACTGTTATTCCTCTCTATTTTGATCAATTTTTCGCTAAACTCACATACTTACATCTAGGTGTCAGCTGAGCTTTGGTGTTTACAAGTTTGTGTTTCTTGAATGGTTCCAAATTTTCTTAAAAAGCTCAATATTATTCGTTACAAGTGGCAATTGAGTGGAATATTCCTAATTAATTCATCAATTCAAGCCATCTAAATTCAAAATTTATAGTTTTAATGTTCATTTTGGACTAAAATTTTATAAAAATTGTACACGTGGAATTCTAACCTTATCTTGGACTTTGTCACTTATAAATTTGGAAGAAAAATAGCACAAGGACTACCTTATTATTTTATCTTTCAATGTTATTACATTAGTGTCATTTGCATTGTAAATAAATAAAATGAAAAATAAAAAATGTGGTCATACTTTCACCTCCAATCAACAGTGTTCTATTTGAAATTCCCGTCGTGAACAGGATCAAGTCAATGATTCCCCTTGATAACACTAATAATATTGAATTTTCCTACTAAACGAATGCGGCTTCACATTCTGAGAAATAGGAAGAAAAAGTGATTGATTAAATCACATTGATTTAAATAGGAGAATTCAACATGTTTACCAATAGTTTAGTTCACCCATGAAGCGGTTCCACCTATTATTTTAGAGCTGACCATTATATTTTTATAATCATATCTATATTTGTGAATGTATAGGCCCAATACTGTGATCTGGAATTATATAAATCTGTAATTAACAATATAAAAAGAATTACCAGCTTGATTGTTCAGAGGATTATTCTTTATTCATTTATTCATACAATTCTTTATTCTTCGTTCATCTATTTATACAATTCTATATTCTTTATTCATTCATACAATAAGAAGGCTACATTATCAAAGTGATAGGGAGAGAAAGAAAGGCAACCTTGTGCTATTCGTCTCCCAAATTCAGATAAGATTGCACATAGTCCGAAATGGGTTGAGTCTTGTAGTTCTTCAATTCACAAAATTTTCAGTCCTCAAGTGTTTTTACAAAGTAGACTTTCAAATTTAGAAGCTTTGAAACAATATAATACAATAAATAGATACAAATGTAGATACAATGAGTACATTATCAAAATGATAGAGAGAGGGAACTTAAATTTAGATAATTTAGAAATTTAGATAACGTAACTTTAGATAGTCCGAAATAGGTTAAGTCTTGTAGTTCCTCAATTCACAAAATTTTGAGTCTTCAAATATTCTCTCAAAGTAGATACTTTTATTATTCAATGTAACATTTCATTTATATAATTCAGCAAGCTGGTGTAGGCCACAGTACTATATTCATGGATCATGCCTGCTGTCACATAGTTTCAATCAAGGCCGACTATAGATAACCATTGTAGATGTTGATGTCCATAATATTTAGTCCCAATCAATGTGGCATATTTGAAATAATAAGTGTGGCATATCCGCTTGTGTGATGCCTCACTTCATCACGATATAAAAGTAACTAGACCCTATACACTATACACTATATTATCATACTCGATGTGGAAGCATAGACTAATAAGTAAACTATATAAGTGGAATATAATATAAGCATAGAGAAACAATAGCGTAAGAAGATAGCCCATGGTATAGGGCGTTTATGGTGCAACTTTTACTGTTATCTCAAGCCGATTACTGTTGATTATTGTCGATTTTTTGTTAAGGTGAGAGTGTATTAACGGCACAATATGAGAGAGACTACCAGTATCACACAGCTTTACGGGAAAGAATTACATGAACTATCGATTGAGATAACAGTAAAAGTTGCGACATAATGCCCTATACCATGGGATATGCTATACCACTTATGCTATTGTTTCTCTGTGATATAAGTAAACAAGATCTGGTTAGATGAAATTATTTCCACATAAAGGCTTGTGAGGAAAATGAGAAACTAATTAAATTGATTATAATCTACTTCCGATATAATCAATGTTCAGTCTAGTTTCATTCAATGTATTTCTTATTGATTCATACCACAAGTACATCATGAGAATGATAGATTGATTGATTGATTGAGTACTTTATTTATGTAGATTACAATATATACTGTCTTATACACTTATATACAATAGCTTACAATACAGCAAAATTATAGATGAATTTACATGATATAGACTAAGAAAATAATTATTGAACTGTATATGATATGAAAAAGCAATTTGTAATATAATAACTATAGATAATAATTATATTGTTATGCATCTACATAAATTGGCGGAGCTTTGGACATATCAATGTCCATTCTTCGGAAAGAATATTAAAAATATCCTCCCCACTAACTCTCTACCAAAAGAGAGAGAGAGAACAAATAAAGTAACCTTAGGCCTATTAGTGATTTATCTGCTTTTTCCTATCAGAATCCCTTATTTTCTGTTAGAAATTTCTGATGATTAGGCTATAGTAACTAAGTTCTCCACGATATTCAGCATTCATCTATTATTGAATTCAAAAATATATATTCTCAATTCTAAGTGACAAGCATTTAAAAGGGGTATTCACAATGTTGGAGTTAGCTGGCTAAGTCGAGCTATTCGCTAACTCCAGCTATTTTCTAAGTCTGTGTTAACTCAATGCTATAGTGGTACGTTAGAAAAAATTAATAGACGAGATATAATAGCAGATAGCGCAGGTTTGAGTCCGCTAACTCTGTTAAAGCGGCAGCCATATGTTTATGATCTTACTTTTTCAAACTAACTTCAAGTTACACAAATTATCCGCTTGGGTCGCTACTGCAGTTAGCTAATAGCAGATGGTTTTTTAGATGGGGCGTTCACAATCCAGATTTATCAAATAGCACTTTAGCTGGCTAAAACAACATTGTGAATACCCCCAAAGTGTATTTTGTTAGTTCAAATCATATTCATATCTACCTACTCAAAACTTTATTACTTGATGAACTCTTCTCAATCATCAACCCTTCAGTTTTCTGTGAAGTATTGAGACGTTCCTGTGTGCTATTGTATGAACTAGTTATTGAATAATGAATTCAAGATTGAAGATTCTACAAAAATAGAGAATCCAGAAAACACTGAATTTAGTAACTGTCTCACACTTAATGTGGAAACCCTCACCGAAGTCTCAGAGAGTCTAGGACAGAAAAAATATTTCATATAACATCAATTGAGTTTGTAGAGTGAATGTTGATGTTGTGGAACTTTTCCATAATTGAATAGACTAAAAACGTTGTCAAAAATCCACTTTAATTGAATAAAAAGTTAGCACACACGAAAGCATGCTCCTGTAAAATATTAATTTTTATTTAATTAAAGTGGATTTTTGACAACGTTTTAAGTCTATTCAATTATATAACATTGATAATTGATATTGGTAGTATGATATTCTACTTTACTTATGCCTAGATTCTTCCAGGTATTGTTACCTATAGAATCTTAGGTAATATCTTGCCTTGCCTATTGCAGAACAATATGTCAGGTATAGGAATATAGATGACAAATTATAATTATTGACTATTGTGCAATGCTTATACATAAACTATATTTTGGAGTCGAAGAGAAAGTCTCCAAACATCTCTCAATCATTCCTTTGTACGAAAATTGTATCATAATAAATGCTGGAATAAATTATTAGATCACAAGTTATGAATAGTTCAGATTTCAAAGAATAGGTATATCAAGTAGAGAGGTGTGACTTCAAAAGTATTCATGTGCCTTCATAATAGTTGAAACTATTATCATAATAATCAGTATTATAGTAGAGCAAAAGAGCCGCGCCCTTATGAATGAACGAGAGTAAAAGTTGTGAATGGCTGTGTAGTCATCCTCCAGGATCATTAACATTTCAAGTGAATTATATCATGTAATTCGTTTGTTGTAAGTTTGGTTATTTAATTACATTGTTTGTTCAACAGGATGAGACTGAATAAAATTATTATTTGTATCAAAATTTCTTTAGTATCTGATAGTAATAATGAGTTTCTCTGAGCTCTATACTTTACAGACTAGCTAGAGTTTTATAACAATTTACATTCTCAAGAATAGATTATAATCGTGATGAAGTTTTACTCTTATCATTATTATCATCATCGAAGTATTTATTCAAGTACTTAAGCCAGCCAGGTCACTCGATATCATTATTATTATTTCATCACTTACAAAATGAGCATTTTTATTGCAACCCAAGTCGGCTATTGGCAAGACTTTGGTACATCTCTATTCTCTAAATTCAAAAGGATCTAATGATTGATACCGTTCTGAGTACAACCGCCTTTTGAATTCCATGTTTTGCACTCCCTGAGACACCAAGGCGACTGAGGTTCGCTGAAACCTTCTGCCTGATCACTCCAACAGTAGAGATAATTACAGGGACAGTTGTAACTTTTTCCTGCTTCCAGACATCCCTGATCTCAGCAGCCAGGGGGAGATACTTGGATATTTTCTCATTGTAATATTGTTCCAAGTTGTGGCAACATGGTATGCCAACATCAATCAAAATAGTCTCCCTGGCTGTCTTGTCCATGAGGATAATGTCTGGCCGGTTGTGCGCAACTGAAAGGACAGTCAGCACAAAGCGATCCAATACATCTTGTGTGTATCATTCTCAAGTACAGAAAGTGGCTTGTATAGATTAAGGCAGTTTTTGATCCACTAGACCAAACTTCAGGGCAAGATCCTGGTGTGGGATCCCAGCAACAGAGTTATGACGCCTTAAGTAGTTTGTAGCTGCCATCAACTGACAAGCCGACATAATGTCATATTATTATGTTATTATCAAGCCGACATAATAATAGATAATAATGATAATCACTATTGGTTTCTATTTTATAATAATAATTCTTATTATAATTTTTATAATCATAATTTTATCATTATCACTGGGGTATTTATTTAAGTATTGTATTTCAACTGCATGATTCTTAAAATACAAACTGGATCAGAGGAGTCCACCCTTGCCAACCCATTTCAACAATGGACGTTGCTAATTAGTCTGGTATGTTATAAGAAAATTGATGAATTCTCATTGATTCTTCTTTATTATTTCAATTTCTTTCAAAGGCTCTATTCTAACTCAAACTATTAGTAAATAACTGAACTTTAGGAGACACTTCTTTCTTGTATTGAATTTGATTGTGATAATACAAAGTGTTGATTTGATTTAATTTCTCCACTTTTTTGACAGACAATTTTGGCCACCGTTGTGTGCGCAGTCTACGCCCAGACACCCATCTACCCCGGCGCCCCCGGCCCCATCCCGGCTGCCGCCCCCATCTACGCCCCCAAGCAGATTGCCCCCCAGCAGCAGTACCCCTACTACTCCATCCTGCGTCAGTCCAATGATGTCGGATTCGACGGAAGCTTCAGCTATGGGTGAGTCACATTGAAACCGAGTTTAGATTGAACTGAGGTTATGGTCGGTTGAAACTGAGTTTACATTTAACTGAGTTTGATGTGGTTTTAACCTAAGTTTAGATTGAACTCATGGTCGGTTAAAACTGAATTAAGATTGAACTGAGATTAAGTTCGTTCAAAACTGAGCTCAGATTGAACTTAGTTTGAGCTTGATTGAAACTGAGTTTAGATTGAACTGAGTTAAGCTACCATTCCTGTCAGTCCAGACATATTTGTAATTGAATCGTATCTTTAACTTACGCGCCTTAGCGAAGAGAATCCGCCATTGATTTGATTTGATTTGATTTGAGTTAAGAATCGTGGTTTCAACCTAAGTTTAGATTGAACTGAGATTGAGATCGTTCAAAACTGAGTTTAGATTTAACTTAAAGCTTGATTGAAACTGAGTTTAGATTGAACTGAGTTAAGCTACCATTCCTGTCAGTCCATACATATTTGTAATTGAATCGTAACTTCAACTTACGCGCCTTAGCGAAGAGAATCCGCTATTGATTTGAGTTAAGAATCGTGGTTCTAACCTGAGTTTAGATTAAACTGAGATTGGAATCGTTCAAAACTTAGTTTAAGCTTGATTGAAACTGAGTTTAGATTGAACTGAGATAAAAATCCACTTAAAATAGTTCAGGTTAAACTGAGTTCAAGATCGATTGGAACTGAGTTTTGATTGAACTGAGTTTAATGTGGATTCAACCTTAATTCAGATTGAACTAAGTTCAAAGTCGATTGAAGCTGAGTTCAGGTTGAACTGAGTTTGAGGTTGATCGAAGCTAAGCTTGGATCGTATGAGTGAAAGGGTAATTTTTCAACCTCTGATCACATATCATGGAACTCAGACAACGGGTAGGGAAGTGATTATCACAAAGCTGAACATCTTATCATCTTCATCAAACGCCCCATGATCGGTCCGGCCAGATCTTCAATTTTAGTCAAGTTATAGACTGTGAAACATGACTGCCTCAATCGAGTCTTCCACCAAGTGCTAGTTGCGTTAGTTGTGTAGTGCGTTATTCATTTTTGTAAGCAACAGGCGATAGTTCAGCATTAATCCGAAGAATGATTCAAGTTCAAGCAGGGAACATTATAAGTGATGATATTGTGCGTGGAAGATGTCGGTATAACCATAGAGAAACAATAGCATAAGTAGATAACCCATGGTATAGGGCGTTTATGTCGCAACTTGTACTGTTATCTCAAGTCGATTACTGTCGATTATTGTCGATTTTTACTGTTTTGACCGGGTAAGAGTGTATGAACGGCACAGTATGAGAGACTACCAACGCCATAAAGCTTCACAGGAAAGAACTACGTGGGCTATCAGTTTAAGATAACTGTAAAAGTTGCGACATAAACGCCCTATACCATTCAAGAATTTAATCACTCTTGATTTTAGTAGTTGAATATCTCTTTCACCCCAAGTTATATATTCATTACTCAGATAACCATGTAAATTCTCATTGATTGCAAGAAGTAAATCATTCCTAATCTTGGTAATTGAAGATATCTCTTCCTCCAAAAGGATTCATTGAATAAGAAATTGTCAAAAACCACAGATTTTATTGATAGTTAGAGACACCGGTTTCGGTTGTTACACCATTGTCAATCTCTGATTAACCAATTAATGAACGCTGTTTATGAGAGAGTGACAATTGGAAACCGGTCTTTCTAACTATCAAGAGAATCTGTGGTTTTTGACAATTCCTTAGTCAGTCTTTTTATTTAATATGAATAATGACCACGATATCAACTTCTCAACTACACAAAACTTGAAACTAGACCTCCAAAAAAGTCTAGATTTCAAGAATACGGTTATCCATAACTTGTATTATTTTGTGAATCTTTAGCCTATCAATTCACAAATCTTCCACAAATATTTTTGTGTATCTTTATCAATTTTGTGAATCTTAATTTTATGAATTTAATCACTGTTAATTTTGTCGATTTCAGATACGAAACTGAGAACGGCATTTCCGAGTCGGTGAGTGGAGTTCTGAAGAACCCCGGTACTGAGGTGGAAGCCCAGGAGGTGCACGGATCATACTCATACACCGCCCCCGATGGAACCCCAATCACCGTCAACTGGGTGGCCGACGAGAACGGTTTCCGCGCCGAGGGAGCCCACATTCCCCAGGCCAGTCCCGAGATCCAGAGATCCATCGCCTACAACCTCGCTAACGCCGCTCCCGTACAACCCGTCGGACCCGGAATCGCCCGTCCCGTCGTCGGGCCCAGCCCCGCTCCTTTCCGCTACCCAACTCCCATCCCTCAGAGGCGGTGAAGGGATCACGGAACTGGAGGCTATCATTCCCTTCCGTACCCGGCAATTTTCTCGCTGAAGGGATTACGGAACTGGGGGTGATCGCTCAGTCCCGTCCGTCCGCTCACGTCCGCTCGAAGAAGATGAAGGGATTACGGAGCTGAAGGTCATCGCTCAGTACCGTTCGTCCGCTCGAAGAAGATGAAGGGATTACGGAACTGGGAATGATACCGGGACTAGGAACTAGGAAACTGTTTTTGGACGCTACTGAAATATTTAGGAACGGAAGAGTGGTTGAGTAAACATGATTGGAAAAGCAACTGTTTGAAAAAAGTGTGTTTCAAAGTACTTGTTTGCACAAGTATGTTGCATTATCATGTTTGAGAAATCATGGTTGTATATTGAATTTATCATGTTTGGAAAATCATGGTTGTATAAGAATCATCATGATTGGACAATCATTTTTTGAAATGTTCGAAAATAAGTATCGTAACCAGAAAAACATGTTTGACAGTCATGTTTATTCAACCATATTTGACTAGTAATTGTACATTGTTTCAATTTCACATTGCTTGACTCAAATTGAGTTAATTATATCTGTAGAGTAATAAAAATGTCTTACCAATTTTGAATACCGTAAAATAAAGTCTACCTATTCGTTGTCGTGAATATTCTGTTTTTTTTGTTGGCCTGATTTATCATCAGTATCAGTATCAGACTATCAGTTGAGTAAACTTTTAAACCATGGATGAAAAGTTGAAACCGTCACTTCGATTCGCAGAGGTGTACACAAGTATTTATAGAAACTTACTTGATTTAAAATTCATTCCAATGTTACCATCCAGGAGATACTGTATTTTAGATTCAATGCTATTAGACTGTTTAGAATTCTGCAATTAAATTCCAGTCTAATCATAATTATGTAGGGAAGAGAGTCTCATTGAATAATCCATCTTTCGAAAAATAATATTTCTCGAATTATTAGTGAATCTGCAACATAAATAGACCTATATGGAAACGTAAATTCAACAACTTACTCCTTACAATAATTAATATCCAAACTACAATTGAATACGTGTTCGCAAACAGCAACTAATAGACATAGGCAGACGAACGAAAAAAATCAAAATCAAACCTCTGATAGCAGACGTGAGAAGACATTATTCAGAAAGACGTCTGTATGCAACATTCGAACACTTGGAGAGGGATTTTTCCTCCGTCTATCTGCATACGTCACTCTCAGTTGTTCTGTGCATTTGGCATCGATAGAAAAGTGATTAGCAGAGAGATATCATTGGTTCATTTATCTATGAATTCAGTTTCCTTATAGACGAATAGGCCTAATGTAGGGTATCTTTTTATACAAAGAGGAATTTCTTCTTCAAGGTCTCTTCTTATAGTTATGGAGTGCCAAAATGGAATCAATATCCTCAAATTAGTTCAATGGAAATAGAATAATAGCTCTACAAAAGACCTGCATTGAAAATAGTAAACTGAATTCTTCATTGAGAATGCTGAAGCACAACAAATATCAATCCAGCATTATTTTACCGTTGAGAAGAGCTTGAATGTTCCTTTTTCTTCAAGGTCTCTTCTTATAGTTATGGAAAACAAAATAAAATCAATATCCTCCAATTAGTGCTATTGAAATGGAATAAGTAGCTCTACAAAAGACCTGTATTGCAAATAGTGAATTGAACTTCTAATTGGAAATGCTGAAGCATAACAAATATAACTCCAGTAATATTTTACCTGACGATGTGTTCCATATATAGAAATCGTTGAGAAGAGTTTGAAAGCTCTTGAGATTTCCTTTTATATAAAAGTAGATTCAGCTGATTATCAATGCATTTGTATATTAGAAAAATTTTCACAATTTTCAAAAAATATTAGAAAATTTTTCACAAGATTTACGATAACAAAACAAAATGAATCCAGCATCATTTCACCCAATGATGTGTTCCATATAATACATAATTCGTTAAGAAGAGCTTGAAAGCTCCTTTTATAAATGAAAGTGAATTCAGCTGATTATCAATGCATATTCATGAGAAATATTAGGAAATTTTTCACAAGATTTACGATAACAAATCATCGAAATCAATCATAACTTGCGGATCTGAGGAATCTTCACAAAGACTTTCTTCAACTGGAAATGTCACTGGGTCTTCCAAGTTGAAAACTTTTACATAACTCCTGAATAAGGAATAGATGACTGGTATTCTGAAACTCAGCTCTTCTTTATTGCAAATAATACTTGTTTGTGTCGCACACTTCTTCTAAGATTTACTCTCAACTGTCAGCTTCTCTCATAGACAGCATCAACGCTCCCCATTTTAACAACGCTGAAAGTGTAACGTGAATCTACTAGATTTTTCACAATATCTCTGCCTTTCTTGTTGGCATCCCTGATTGATGGTGTGTTTGGCATGGTTGTACTTCAATTATTATTGAATCTATAATTTGAATTGATAAACAATTGATTTTAATCAAGATTGAAAATTTGTCAATGTATTTCTTGACTGATAAAGCTTTCTGGTACTGAGCTTCTATTGATGTAATTGAAAAGTGATTTTATTCATAACTAGCCGTCAGGCTCGCTTCGCTCTCCATATCCGTCTGGCCAGGGGGCTACGCCCCATGACCCCCGACTGGATCGTCCAAAAATGAGATCAGCGGGGTCGCTTCGCTCGCCTGCATTTTTCATTTGAGCGTACTTCATTACATCAGAAAATCAAAGTACTGAGAAAACGCAGAAAAACTGAGAAAAACGTTGATAAACGCTGATTTTGGGCGTATCCTCGATGAAATATTAAAGTCACCTCATTACAAAATTTCTAGACCCTAGCTAAACCTCTGTACCAAATTTCAAAATTTTCTGTCTATTACTTGATGAAAAAACTGAGAAAACAAAAAAAACGCTAATTTTGGGTGTATCTTTGAGGTTATTTCCAATAATTACTTCTAACACAAGATTCTAACACCCTAGCTTAGCTCCTGTACCAAATTTGAGCAATTTCTATTCATTTGTTCTTGATAAATCTGAGAAAAAGCAAAAAACGCTAACTATGGGCGTATCTTCGACGTTATTTCAAATTCCTTCTAACACAACATTATTACACCCTAGCTGAGCTTCTGTACTGAATTTGAACATTTTCTGTTCATTTGTTCTCGATAAAGCTGAGAAAACGCTAAAAAACACTGGTTTGGGCGCATCTTTGGAATTTTTTTCAAATCCGTTCTTAGTGCGCCTCTAAAGGGCCAACTGAACATACCTACCAAATTTGAACGTTTTTGGTCCGGTAGATTTTTAGTTCTGCGAGTGAGTGAATCAGTGAGTGAGTCAGTCAGTGAGTGAGTGCCATTTCGCTTTTATATAGATGTAGATTGATTGAATTATATGAGGATTCAGTACAGTAAATTGTAGGGTGAGGCAGCAAACAAACAATATTTAGTTTCCAACAATGATTTAATACATGGATGAAGCAGTAACATTGGAATAATATCCCAATATATTTGAAAAAAAAAATCAAATTTTTATCGCCATAGTAAAAATAATAATCCTCAATACAAAGTTGAAGAAAAAACAAATTGATCAATATTTAAATATGCAGGAAAAATAAAATGTTTGGCGCTGCCTGCAAAACCAAAGTTTCAGTGCTGACAGGGAGTATCGATATCAATTTTCAGTATAAAAATGTCAATAAAGAAATAAAGAATATTGTTATAATCGGATCATCAATTTGGACTTATGTTCGATTCTGTTGAATTCAATATCATTAGAATCATTGAATTGAATAGGGATATTCACGGGCAGCAACGTAAATGATCAGTGCATGGGGAGATGATTCAAAATAAACCTTGCCTTTGTACCTTTGAACCGGCCCTGCTCACTCGGGCGGACATCGAGGCGGTGCGGCTATCTTCCCTGCGATACCGGTGGCAGAGGACGGCAGCCGCCTCTAGGATCATGGGACTTGCATACTGGCCACATGGAAAACTGGTCAGCTGGTGGCGAAACCCTGCATCTCTATTATAATCATGTTTTGTTTGCTTTTTGCGTATGAAAATGTTTGTATTCCTAGAGATTATTAAAAATGTATAATGCAATTATCAATGATTTATAATGATTATTAAAGATTTATAATGCAATAGCAATGGTATATCTGAGCTTGACAAAGCTCGTTGAGTTCCAAAACATCAGAATTCCAGTTTATCAAAGATTGACAATGGTGTAACAGCCAAAACCGGTCTTTCTAACTATCAATAAAATCTTTGGTTTTTTGACAATTTTTCAGTATTTTAATACCCTCAACTGGTATGGTGTCTTTGGGGTCATACTCAAGGTATGGTTGGGTCAGTTTTGACCCTACCATACCAGTTAAGGGTTAATATGAATTATTACCACAATATCAACTTCAAAAAGTTCCAAAATATCTGTATCTTTTGAATTCTCATTCCAAATACTTCACGCACCAATCAGTCAAACTTTGAATGCTATATTTACTGGCAGTGAAATAAGTGATCAATGCATCAACTGTTGATGAGAAATGAACCTGGCCTGTGTATAGTGAGATTCACGTTATAATGGCAGTGTTTGATTAGCAATGGTATTGCTATCCTTGTCTATCATTCAACAAAGCGGAAACCGCTATCTCTTTCTCGCTTAGCTCTGTTGCCAGATCGTCTTTTAACAATGTGGAATCAATATTAATTAATTTACAAAATATTTCTTTTTAGTTACGAAAATTCATTATGAAAAATATAATTTATTGCTTAATAAAATGTAATTGATTATTCTGAACAAGAATAAACCGTTAATTACATCAATAAACCTATATCAGCTACCGTATATAGAAGGCATTGACAAGACAAAGGATCGGCAACGTTTTTCTCCTATCTTCCTCCATTACCATTATAACGTGGACCTCACTATAGATGAACTGTTTCTTACGTTGGAACCCGCCGGTGCACCGGGATCCAAGAATCTTCAACTATGATTGGTTCTCCGTTCTCAGACTCACTGTTAAACATGGCACAACACTGGCAGCTGAAAACGAGAGTTTCTATCCTTCAAAAACTTCCCTCTCAGTTCCCACTTCAAACTCGCGGTCAAATTCGATATCGTTCTCAGTTAAATGAAGAAACCGACTCTCGAACGGATACTGTACAGAATAAGAATGAGAATAAGATATCTTTTATTGCCAATAGAAGTCACAATACAATAGAAGTAACAAAGTCATAACAGTGATGATTTATCAACACTGTCGCCGTGTCAACGTATGTGTCAACAACGTCGTGTTCAACGTATGCCGTCTATGGAGATGTTGGAACTCATCTTACAACAAACAAAACTTGACCAAACACACTGATAAAACACTGGAACAATAATACATTTGTTTTTGAGCCAGTCCCTATGAATATTACATCCGTTCATCAATTGAGATTAGAAATTCAAGAGTTTTTCAGAGTATTGATAAAGTGTATCAAGACTTCTGCACAAAACATTCAAAAAGTAGGGATTGTTGAGTGGTTTGTTCAAGTACTGCTCTTATAGATGGATGTAATTGGTGACCGATAATACCTGAATAATTCAGGTTGGAAATGACACAACAGTAAAGGAAAACCCATAAGTGTCCCAATTTAATCTATAACGACGCAAAACTTTGCACTTGAAGTAATCGAACAAGGATAAAAAAAACTACAAAAATGTATCACTGGCTAGTATATTACTATTAGTTTAATTTGAAATACTCTTGTGAATTTTTATGAGTCTGAGAGTCTGACTCACACACTCCAAAAAACACTCTTTCGAGAGTGTATTATCAAGACATTTTTTCTCCGTTGAAAATAATTCAGCATTGTTCAATATTATTGACAATAATTACCTCATCAAGATTTTTCTTTCCTGAATAATTCAAGCAGTGATCTTATCTCATATTATAAGAATTTCCAAGCAGTAAGATGATTAATTATATTATATATATGATAATTCAGCATAGTAAGATTTAGTTTCCACACAAACGTCAGTGATAGTTGAGTGATAGGACATGATATTTCCATGTTGATTTTTGAGTGAAGAAAAGATGAGTTCAAACGAAGAAACCAGTTCAACTGCCTCCATTCCATCTGGAGACCCATCATTCCAGGCACGGTTCCTCCGTTTAACTAATTTCGACTGCATTTTCGAGGTAGGCGCTGAGGGAAAAGTTATCACTGGACACAAATTCTTGTTCTCAGCTGCTAGTGACGTTTTTCGTGCCATATTTAGTGGTGAGCTTGGAAATGGAGAGCAATTCGTAGTTGAAGATATAAACCCGGAGGAATTCCAATGTATGAAACAGTTTTTCTACACTGGTGAAGTGGAGTTCTCATCAAATACTCTCGCATTGCGCACTTACATTGCAGCCCGCAAATATAAAGTTCCTCCTCTCGTTGAAAAGTGCGAAAAGTTCATAAGTAGAAGCTTGGGAGCTAGGAGCGTGCTAGAGTTTTTTGAGCTTTGTCAGAGCTCAAATATCTCGGATTTCGATGAGCTGTGCATGAAGATCATCCAGGAAAAAACTGTCGATGTTGTTGAAAGTGAGTACTATTTGACCGCAAAACCAGCTACCATCGAGAAGATCCTTCAGTCTCCAGTTTTGAACTTGGAATCCGAAATTGAGGTTTTTGAACATTTTCAAAGATGGGCGGTCGCTGAGGCTGTACGTGTGGGTATTGGTACCTCTGACATCGCCACAAATTTCAATCAACTCAAAAAATACATCAGATTTCTCACAATACCGGCCAATCAGTTTCACTCAAACCTTGGGAAATCTCCGCTCCTCACACATGAAGAGCGCGACGCTATTGCATTCAATCAACTGAACCCAGATTCAACATCAATGACGGAGAACCTTTCACCCGAACGTCAAAAACGTGAGTTTATAAATCTAAAATCGAAAAAATATCCGTACAAACATACATTCCAAGTACACACCCATAATAATCTCGAAGTGTACAATAATCAGCTGATTACGAAAGTATTTGATGTAAATTTACACGTGAAATATTCGCATTCTGGTAATGAGCCTTTTAATATAATCTCATTCGAAATACTTGCTGAGTCCAGATACAATATTCATAGATTGATGAAAATGAATTTCCAACTGAAAGTGTCCGATGGTGAAAATTCCAGGGAAATTGTGATCAAAAACTCCTGTCACATTTTAGTGACACCTCGAGTGAAAATTGGAACTGTCTGGTCCTGTCAAAAAGTGACTTTTGCTACATTATCGGTCAGACAATTATCTGATTTTGTAGATGAGAAAGATAAAGTGAATGTTGTATTGTCATGTGATTTCGAGAAAGTTGAATAGTAGTCGAAATTATTTTAATCTTATTGTTATTATTTCGAAGTTTGGAATTTTCCAATTATTTGTAATTAATTTGATTTAATTTAGAATTTTTTTTTCAATTTGAAAATGGTTTTTGTGTTCATGGATTGTGAATTGAGTGTGTAATTGAAGAATTTTGAAGTGACACATAACCTCTAGCTACATTTGGACTGTTGTAAAAATTAGAATTGGAACCGTTTTGGGCGTAAGTTAGCCTGTGGTACTTTTCTGTAACTTGTATAATTCTGAATGATTGAATATATAAATAAATAAATAAATTGTCACAAAATTTAATGGGAGTAGAAATGGAAAAAATTAATTGAAGAAAAAGAATATTTCAATCTTATTGTGACAAATTTAATTATAATCGAAATAATTTTAATCCTAATGTCAAGTAATTTTGAGGGTATTGTTAATCTTTTGGAATATGTAGAAATTCTTGCATTATTCAATACGAATGAATAGGCTTCTGAATATTTGATTGGATATTATAATCTTGATAGATTGAGAACAAAAATATAATCATTGTTTTTACCGTACATGGTATATTTTCCTCTCAGAATCATTCCTTTCATCACTCACTCACAAGCCTAGGGATTTTGTGGGCATCATCCTCAGCTAAAATATGCAGTGAATCACAAGAATTCCCGATACTCATATTATAATATAATCATCTAAATGATAATATTATCATATTATCTTTTAAACAACTATTCTTCAATCTTTTGATTTTTATCTTAATCATATAATATCTGAGTCTCTATTGAAGGGTCCTTCATTTCTGATGAAATAATTGAAGTTAAAAAGTCAAGTTATTTTCAGTTATAGTAGAGCTACAGACGAACCATTCAGGATACAGTCAGTATATTCTTCATTTTAAAACATCATGGCTTACGATTCAACCAATACTGACAGCTTGAAGTAAATCTCACTATAGAATTGTTTTGTCGACCCAAATACAGACTCTGAAGGTCCATTTGGACGATTTTTCACTTGTTTATGAGTACTGTATGCTTATTTAAATGGATGAAGAATTTGAATTGGAATTTGAAAAATCTGGTATTTCGCATTCACACAACTTTCCTTGCCGTTATGAAGATTGATTACCTGACGCTAGTGTTCACGCGCATATCAAGTCTACTATTCAAAGATCTGAGCCATCTGGTGACAGGACAATAACGCTGGAGACACATGAGGTCTGCTATCTCTTCATAGAGAATTATTTTATAGAATCAACAGCTGCCAACAGTTTTCAAAAATCGAATAATCACATTTTCTCGAATTTCGAGCTTATTTTGGGTGGAAAGTTTACTGAACATTAATTGTAGAGATTTTCATGCTCAATCTTTTCCACTTGAAATTTTGTGTTTAAATTGTATCTAAAGCCTGGGAATCTAAAATCATACTTTGCATAGATGGGGCGGAGCTCCTGAAATTTTTACAGATATAGGACTTGATGTGGCAGTTGATAGAGCTTATCAATGACTATTTCGAGTATGAATTTGATCAAAATCGTTGGATTCTCGAGAAAATCGCGAAAACTCCTGTTTTAGAAAACATTTTTGCCATTCAAGCCGCCATCTTGAATCGCATTTGATTGAAATTGGTCGTGTCGGATCCTCATATTGTAAGGACCTTAAGTTCAAAATTTCAAGTCATTCCGTTTATTAGGAGATGAAATATCGTGTACACAGACACACATACACTCATACACACACTCACACATACAGACCAATACCCAAAACCCAGTTTTTTGGACTCAGGGGACCTTGAAACGTATAGAAATTTAGAAATTGAAGTACCTTAATTTTTTTCGGAAAGCAATATTTTCCTTACCTATGGTAATAGGGCAGGGAAAGTAAAAATATCAGATAAGAAAGACCAAACTCTTTTCCACAACCTTCTCTAAAGACCGAAACTCAAAATCAAAACCATTTCTTACTACGTTTTCTATAGTGAAACACACTATATAGAAACATCAGGAAGTAAAGAGTTTGATCAACCTCGATGTGTCAAGAGTTTATCACATTTGAGTCACGAGTTGTGTCTCTGGAATGTGTAGCAAGTTCAAGACTCTTAACTGAACTTGAGAACGGGTGGAACGTCCTTGCAAGGTCGGTCAACTGTAGTGGAACTGTTACAGTTACCGATAACTGGTTCATGCACAAATCAAAGCAGACAAGATTAATCTGAGTCAGAGTCCAAATCTGGATCAGACTCCAGACGTTTGAGTCAAGTAGGAGTCGAAACTTCAAGTGATAAACTAGAGACAACTGCACGATAATATTCCGATGGAAATTGAGAAAGATTAGACCTTCTCGCTCCTCCCCTCGCGGCAACAATTAATTGACGTTGCCAATCCGTAGTATTAAATAATTATCAGGTAATATATTTTAGGTATCACATATATTTTTGAATCAGGTATATGACAAAATATAAATGAATTCCAATTCAAAATCAGCTTTGGTCAACGTTGATCAACTCTTATTATTATTTGGTAACGTTGCATGTACTTTCATCGGACTATTTTCGTGCGGTTGAATATAGCAGGGTAGCAGGATTACTAACTTGATAGATTATGATTGTTCCATTACTGATTTTCATAACAGAATATAACCTGTTTATGAAATTTTTTCAGTTTGCCAGTTTCAAATTAAACAGTATCCTACTTCTATAACTTTCAATAACAAATTGTTTTGCTGCTGTAAACATGACCAATCACAGTTATAAGCTAGGTTGCAGTAAAGCCTTCTAGATTTTAATCATGCTTAAAATTTCACGAGATCAAATATAGTAGGTTTTTCTTAGAAGAAAGCTTCTCTGATTGATTTTCGTGGCATTTGATCAGGATTAAAAGTTAACAAACGTCTTTGCAACCAGGTGATAGCGATTTGTTTGCTCAATCACAAATCGAACAATGAAGTTCTATAACGCACACCCCTCTTCACCACCCTGTCGAGACACCTCTCAGTCCCTTCTAAAGAAGCACTGAAATATCCAACAAAAATACCATCTTTGAATATGCGTTTCAAATAAAATTTTGCAGCTCGGTTGAGCCCATAAATTATGGTTCTGATACAATAACAAGTATTGTGAAACAATACTTGTCTTCAGAGAGCAAACAATACCTCTAAACAAAAATAACACTCGAGGTATTCATGATGGCACATAAAACGCAGGATTTCATTGTTTCTGGTTATATCCAAGTTATAAAACAATAATTTATGACTGGATGGACCATTGTTATATAGATGCTCTGACTTTACAATTGACTTACTCTTTATTTTTCAAAAATGAGTCTGTAGAGTGTAAAAAAAAACAGTGCAAAACGCATTGTATATATTTATTCATTTATTTGCGATACAAATGACACTAAAATAATAACATTGATAGATAAAATAATAAGGTAGTCTTTGTGCTATTTTTCTTTAAAGTTTATAAGAGTGATGACACAAATTTATATGGTATTACTGTTCAGAGAGTGTTTGAAATACAAGGACCATACATATATAGAGTTTTCTCAAAGTTAGTAGACTGTCTAATAACTTTGAGAAAACTCTATATATGTATAGAGTTTGAGAGAACTCTATATATGTATGGTCCTTGTACTAACGTTGGAGTTTTCTATCATACAAATATCATTTTTTTTTCAATAAATTGTAAATAATGGTATTGTGAAAACACAATAGTGGAGTTTGATGGCAGCCAGCAGCTTGTTGTGATAACAGGAAAATTTCATTTAAAGACATCAGCATATTATTCAATACAGTACAAAGTAAGTTGAAAAGAATAGATTTGTATATCAATTTTGTACTCTTTAATTATTGTACCTTTCATTACGTACTACCTTCTGATGTAAAGTTTTTAAATACTTCGAATATTGCACTGCATATTATATACTATTAGTATAATATAGTAACATAATATACTATTAGCTTCTTACTCAATGTGGAGCACTTTCAGACGCCATGTAGGCTTACTGAATTGAAGAGCCATGTCCATATTTTTTAAAATAATGAAGAGAAAGAAGATAATTTGGAGAAAACAGTACAGATTCTCAAAGTAGAACGCACGTACTTGAAGAAGAACCATAAAAGATTCAATCAAGATCAACGATTTGCAATTTCATAAGAAATAGTTATTTGTGCAACTAGTGTGCAAAGTGACAGTTTGCTGCACCGAAAGAAACGTTTACGCCCGAGTCGTAGGCGATGGCGGAATGGCTTCTTGAGTGCAGCAGAGGAACTTTGCTCTCGTATTTCACAATAAACTTTTCCTACAGTTACTATTGAATATATGATAAGTGATTGATTATGGGTAAAATGATGGCTGAAGTCCATCAAATGTTTGTGTGTGTGATGCTGCTATTTATAACAGCCTTAATTCATTTAAAAACTAATAATCCTATTGAAGTTGAAAATTCTCAGCCGAAGTTCTCATTTTTATTCCTTCAAGAATCATAAAAAATACAGATAGAACAAAAAATACGCATTCAAAATACATGCCAACAGCTGATTGGGATGGCTGCAAGATGGCTGCACCGACAAGCGTGCGACCTAGCGGGAAGAATTGTACCTGAGTTTGTTTCATCCAGCTAAACAGTACTGGAACAGGATCCAGAAATTTAGACTTTTGCTCAAATTACCGAGAAAAATGCTCAAAGTAAACTGAAAAATATTTATAAAAATAACATAGACAACAGAGAATATTTATTGTAGTATTCCCATGTTTTTATTATTTTTATTTATATGGATATCGAACGGTAATCATTTAACCTCAAAATTCGAATTTAATAATGTATATTTGCTACTTTTCTCATTGCTTGCAGTTGAAATAATAATTATCAATAGAAAAGAGCTATTATTTATCATTAAATGATGAGAATTCGTAAATGATGATCATTTAATTATGATTTAGATGAACATTATTCTTGTTTTGGATTTCTAGATTGGGATTTTATCATAAATGTAGGGTAGCCATTGAAATGATTCTAATCTTAATCTAACCACAGTCATTGTTACCAACTTAATTTTTGTTTTCGTGCACTAATCCTCCATATAACTCACCAACTATTTTGTGTTGTCATGTTGCAAATCTGGAGTACGCGAAGTAATACTTTGCGCACTAGAGCGGAAAAGTGATTCTTTGCGTTCTGTAATCAGTGCAGGAATGGTCACTTTTCAAGGTAACTGTAGGGGAAAAAATTACAGTTGTTGAAGAGTTGAAGAGATCGTGGTAACAAGCAGCATTCATTTGCCATCCAGGATAGTCTATAGATCAATAAGATCAAACAAAACTGTTATTAATATATTTGCCAATAGACCAATCCCCAATACCCAAGTCATTCTTAGGGCCATATGCTAAAACTCCGTTTAACGCTAAACCACGTTTACTTGTAGATATGGTTGCATTTATCATGATGTGTTTCATATGGGGTTTAAACGAACAGCTGACGTTTCTCCGTTCAAACGGATTATCTGCATACAGGCCTATTCGAGTATTCTAGCAACACAGCGGATTCCTTTTTAGAATTAAATTGATTACAATCTATTCAATATGGATGATTTCTTATTCAAATGAAATGAATTCACAGAGGCTACCAAATACGTGTTCAGAATTTCAAAACATTCTTTTTGAATTTTAAATGCAGACGAGTTACTTTGGCAAGGATTTTTGGAACTTTATTAATGTGAGAGAGATATTTCTTCACGAGGAAGGAATAATATATTTTTATTGATAAACTGGTACCGGTATTGATATTCCTATAGAGCTGGAGCAGCTTCATGCATCTTTTTTATACGAGGAGATTGTATTTATTATGAATGTAATTATTCATTTATCATCACTCAATTTCAACCGTTATTCATATTTTTATAGGCAAGCAGAAAGTTACATCTTTTCTCAGGGATCAACTTGTCCATAAAATTTTAAAAAAAAAATCTGGTGTGGCGCACTCACACAACTTTCCTTGCCGTTATTGAAATTGAAGAACTCAGTGTTCACGCGCATCACAAGTCTACTAGATCTGAGCCAGCCGGTGACAGGACAATAGCGCTGCAGACACACGAAGTATGCTATCTCTTCATAGTGAATGATTTAATAGAATCAACAGTTGTCAACAGTTTGCAATGGAATAAACTTATTCTCTCGAATTTCGAGCTTATTTTCAATTTAAGGTGAACATATTACTGGAAATTAATTGTAGAGACTTTCATGCTTAATATTTTACTTGTAACTTTTTGTTTGAATTGTATCTGAAGCCTGATAATAGGGAATCTAGAATCCAACTTTGCATAGATGGGGCGGAGCTCCTGGAATTTTTACATATATGGGACTTGTGGCAGTTGATAGAGCTTATCAATGACTATTCTAGGTATAAATTTGATCAAAATCGTTGGAACCGTTTTCGAGAGAATCGCAAAAACCCTGTTTTTGACAACATTTTCGCTATTATAGCCGCCATCGGATCCGCCGTGTCGGATACTCAATCAATCAATCAATCAATCATCTTCATTCAAATATACATAAAAATGTACAAGAATGCGTCAATTAAGAAAAAATATTTTCTTGAAGATATAGCATGTCAGTCATAACAAATACATAAAAATTTACAATACTTATCTAATAGTCTTCAAGGATGGTTTTCCAGAAACTCATCCACCGAGTAAAAGGCTTTTTCTATTAAGAATTTATGAAGGTTACCTTTGAATTTTCTTAATCCACAGTTAGTTGATAATAGTTTCAAAAAGTTTGGAAGTCTATTATAAAATTTGCACCCTGCATAGCTAGGCTTCCTCTCAAATAATTTCCTCCTATGAGGCTGAGTTACAAAGTTTTCTCTCCCTCTAGTGTTATACGAATGTGTATCGGCTCCAATTCGGAAATTCGTTCTATTTTGGACATAATGCACAATCAGCCTGAAAATGTAAATAGAGGGTACTGTTAGTAGGGATAGTGATCGGAATGTTTCTCTACAAGGGTGGTTGTATCCGAGCCCCGCCATATACCTTATTGCTTTCTTTTGTTATACAAATACTCTTTGAATATTTTCCTTTGAAGTACCACCCCAAAGCTCTATACCGTACAACATAACAATAAAATGTAGCAAAGTACGCTACTTTAACGGTGTTGTGTGGTGCATACTTCACCAGATTTCTGATAAGGAAGAGACTTTTACTTATTTTCCATATCATACTATCAACATGTAAAGTCCATGTCAGCCTTCCATCAAAATTTACCCCTAGCATATTAACAGAGTCAGTGCTTTCAATTTCATTATCACCAATATATAATTGGGGAAGTATAGGAACATTTTTAAAGTGCATAATTTGGCTTTTCATAGAGTTATTGATAGACAGACATTATTGGAATACTGGACCACAGCGTTGGTTGAGATGTTCATGTCTATTTCAAGATTATTTACATTTTCATCAGTAAATAAAAGAGTTGTATCATCAGCGTAGAGTGTAAAATGGACATAATCTGATACAGCTGAATGCAGATAGTATATGCTATACTTATATAGGAAGGACCTTAAGTTCTAAATTTCAAGTCATTCCGTTGATTGGGAGTTGAGATATCGTGTACACAGACACACATACACTCATACACCCACACACAAACATACAAACCAATACCCAATAACCACTTTTTTGGACTCAGGGTACCTTGAAACGTATAGAAATTTAGAAATTGGGGTACCTTAATTTTTTTCGGAAAGCAATACTTTCCTTACCTATGGTAATAGGGCAAGGAAAGTAAAAATACTAAGAAATTCACTATCCATGACTAACTGCAAGAAGTAATAATCCGTTTTGAACTACTTTCGACGAAACTACAGTCTAATTTTTGAATATGAGTTATGGAAACTAGTCAGCCTACTCACACGTGGAGCACTTTTTTCAACATTTCAATATTCAACAGTCGTCAACATTTATGCAGTTTCAACATTTTCAGTGTTTAAAATGGATTTAAGATATCTGAAAGCCCTCCACATAACTAATATCCAAAGATTAGACTATAGTGTCGTCGTAAATAGTTCAAATCGGACTAAAAAATTGTCGAAACCAAAGATTTCAAGCCCATAGTTTTTCACAGTTTTTAGTCCATCGTATACTTGGTTGTTGAATTATTCATTGGGAAGTAGTCAATTCAAAACCATTTTCATTTCATCATTTTTTCCTAACACAAATAATTTTGGCTAGTAGGCTATAACTTCGTGATCAGGATAAGAAGATATTCCATTCACCTTTCATTAATATGGATGAGAGATCTGAATGGAACAATTTTCAACCTTAGTTATAAAATCAAATCAAAGATTTTATAATCCTTTTTACTTTCCTTGCCCTATTACCATAGGAAAGGAAAGTATTGCTTTCCGAAAAAAATTGAGGTACCCCAATTTCTAAATTTCTATACGTTTCAAGGTCCCCTGAGTCCAAAAAAGTGGTTTTTGGGTATTGGTCTGGATGTGTGTGTGTGTGTGTGTGTGTGTGTGTGTGTGTGTGTGTGTGTGTGTGTGTGTGTGTGTGTGTATGTGTGTGTGTGTGTGTATGAGTGTATGTGCGTCTGTGTACACGATATTTCATCTCCCAATTAACGGGATGAATTGAAATTTGGAACTTAAGGTCCTTCCCCTATAAGGATCCGACACGAACAATTTCGATCAAATGCGATTCAAGATGGCGGCGAAAATGTTGTCAAAAACAGGGTTTTTCGCGATTTCCTCGAAAACGGCTCCAACGATTTTGATTAAAGTTATACCTGAAATAGCCATCGATAAGCTCTATTAACTGCTACAAGTCCCATATCTGTAAAAATTTCAGGAGCTCCACCTCATCTATGCAAAGTTTGATTTAAGATTCTCAATTATCAGGCTTCAGATACAATTTGACCAAAAAAATTTGAGTGGTAAAGATTCAGCATGAGAACTTCCACAAGTAATATGTTCAGTAACATTTTCACCTAGAATTAAAAATAAGCTCGAAATTCGAGAAAATGTGATTATCCAATTGCGAACTGTTGATTCTATTAAATGATTCACTATGAAGAGAAAGCACACCTCGTGTGTCTTCAGCGTTGTTGCCCTGTCACCAGCTGGCTCAAATCTTTGAATAGTAGACTTGAGATGCGCGGGAACACTAGCGTCAGGTGATCATTTTTCATAACGGCAAGGAAAGTTGTGTGAGTGCGCCACACCAGATTTTTTCGGTTTGACTCCACATTAGTAATCGAACAAATGAATTGGTTCAGTGTGCATTGAATTGAATGAACATTGAACAACTCATGAGCCATAATAACCGTCGAACACCGCTATTGATGGAAGCCGTCACCTGTGAAAATGAACGTCTGCTATTGGACCAGGCAATATTGCCTGCTATTGGTGGATGCCGACACCTGTGAAAATGAACGTCTGCTATTAGACCAGACAATATTTCCTGCTATTGGTCTGTGGATGGACAATATCTAGTCTTTTTATCCAGTGTGAATAACTGTCATGATGCCATGTTCACAACTACTCAAGAAGAGTGAAGTTTCATCTTATTTCTTTAATAAATTTGAGCTATCAGTATATTCAAGATTGAAAATGGACTCTGTTTTGTTCACGCATTCCAAGTTCATCAAGTTATGAAGCCAGACACAACTACTGTTCATCCATTCTTCTCAATATTCTTCTTCACTCAGTTACATGGAATAAGTTTGAATTAATAAACACACTTCAACAATACAATCTTTTCTATTTACAGCATAACAAAATTGGAAATTATGTTGTAACTATTTTCCAATTTTGTTATGTTGTAAATAAAGAAGATCGTATTGTTGGAGTGGTGTGTTTATTAATTCCAACTTATTCCACATAACAAAGTAAAGGAGAATATTGAAAATGGTGTTTGTTATTGATAGTTTATTGTTTGAATTTTCTCAAATTTACTGCGGTCCACGTTGTAATGGCAGTGGTGAAAAACGTTGCCGATCCTCTGTCTCGTCAATGCCTTCTATAAACGGTAGCTGATACAGGTTGATTGACGTAATATTAATTATAATTGTTCATTCTCGTTTAAATAATTAATAGTATTTTATTAAGAAAGGAATTATATTCCTTTGTTATATAATTTCTTGATAGATTTTCATAATTAAGATGAAATATTTTGTTGATTTATTAATAATTCTGCATTTTTGAACAATAAATTACGACATAGTAGTCAGGTATTCATTTACATGAATAAAAGCTATTAGCTTCTACTCACATTAGTGTAGCGCTTTCAAAAAGTGATTAATTGACAAGCAGTTAGTAATGGAATCAAACATTGAAGAATTATACATTGTTGAAAGACTTCTATAGACGGTAGCTGATACAGGTCTATTGATGTAATATTAACTGTTCATTCTCGTTTTGAATAATCAATTATATTTTATTAAGCGAGAAATTATATTTTTCAATAATTTCATAATGATTAAGATGAAATATTTTCTTAATTTTTAATTCTACATTGTCAAAAGACGATCTGGCAACAGAGCAAAGCGAGAAAGAGATATCATTATCCGCTTTGTTGAATGATAGATGAGGATAGCAATACCATTGCTAATCAAACATTGCCATTGAACGTGGACCTTACTATAGTGAGGTCCACGTTATAATGGCAGTGGATAAAGATAGAAGAATAGCGATGCCGATTCTCTTCATTAATTAATCATATTTCTATACTGTCAAAAACATTGTTGTGGACCTAGAAAAGGATATTACCACCGGCTTTGTCGAATGTCAGACAAGGATAGCAAAACCAAAGTTGATCAAATACTGTCATTATAACGTGGACCTCACTATATAGCTGCTAGCGTACGTTCTTAATGTGCCCTCTTTTACATAGAATATTATTATAGAAGGATTATTCGTAGAGGATTGGAAAGGTCATCATTGAAGAGAAGAAGAGAGAAACCCTGGGAGGAAAAAGTAATTACAGGATTAAAAATCATGCAAAAAAGTACAAATCACAGTATAACATTAACAGATTCTTCTTAGATTTAAAGTGCCGAGCTTCGCTTTGATAAAGCTTGGCCTACCGCTTAGGCCAAGCCAGATGGTCGTTTATGGGATTCAAACTCTTCTAGATTATCATAATTTGGAGATAAATGAGAAGATAATAATAACAATTTGTGAGGATGAGAATACTCTTCGAATATTTTAACTGCTGTTAGAATATCATTATGTCATGCAAAATTAGAAATGAACAAAAGTTCTTTATCCGGCGGAATTTAATCTCAGCACTCGAAATTCTACCAATTTTATAATAAATTTAGCATAATTCAGAAGCTTGTATCAAATAGAAGGGCTATAATAATGTAAGCTACTACATTCATAATTATTATAGTTATGGTGATGACAGATATTATTTTGAGACTCTCACATTAAAATTATTCTTGAGGATGAGAAAACAATAATTCTAACTTTTATTTCCGAAGTACGAATTTCTGGATGAGCAGTTTTGTATACTGTATCCGACCGAACAAAATTTCGAGTCATTTCTCAGCTTTAGTACCTTAGTTCAAATCTTAGGATCTTGGCTTCCTATCTGAAGAGCATAATCTCTTCCAATTCGTATTTTTAATCGGATACCTGATGGTTATCATGTTCTGCAGCTTCAATGTTGATATAATATGCTTTGATAAGATGTAATATACTCCAATATGATACTAGGTAAACTTCGTATACAATGTAATCTATATATATAAAAGCGAAATGGCACTCACTCACTCACTCACTCACTCACTCGCATAACTAAAAATCTACCGGACCAAAAACGTTCAAATTTGGTAGGTATGTTCAGTTGGCCCTTTAGAGGCGCACTAAGAAATCTTTTGGCAATATTTTAACCATAAGGGTTGTTTTTAAGGGTTTAATGTTCGTCTTTTAGCATGTATATTCTTCTTCTCCAATCTCTTAATTATAATATTGAAATGTCCACATCATATGTTACTATAGAACTATAATCTAGATAGAGTACCTCTTCGAAACTGACAACTAAATTAATAATTTTGTCAGGTTGGCATTAAGTTGAGTTGACTTTGTTAGGTTGGCACCAAGTTGAAGATTGAAATGCATTTATCGCGGAAAAATTGATTGGGCACTACTACTTCAATCAGAGCTATTCCTGGGAATATTATATTACTAGCTGTCAGGCTCGCTTCGCTCACCATATCCGTTTAGCCAGACCTTTTAGTCTAGATCCCCGACTGGATTGTCCTAACATATGATAAAAATGCAGGCGAGCGAAGCGAGCCTGCTGATCTCATTCTTGGACTATCCAGTCGGGGGTCCAGGGGGCGGAGCCCCCTGGCTAGACGGATATGGCGAGCGAAGCGAGCCTGACGGCTAGTATGTAATATACTTTCAAAAAACTAGCCATACTATGGGAAGAGTATGCAAGGAATGCTGTTACGATTTTCAGGGACACAGAATACATAAATTATGTGTAATCGATCGCTCCTTGATTCTCTTATTAATAAATTCAATTTTCAAAATGCCAATTTCCATTGAGCTATTGAATTTTCACTGACAATCATTGATTTAACTTTTCGTGTCTGGGGTACTTTTTGATATAAATTACATGATCATCAAGTGACTTGATAATTATTCATTTTGACGAGGATTTAAGAGCTATTATTATTCTTCAAATTGCGCCTCCAATGAGTCTAAATGTCTCCCAATTTCTTCTAGAATCTACATCCTACTAACTTAGCCACATCCTAAATCAATTTCCACTACTGTAGCAGCCCGTATTATTCTCTATCCTTTTTTGATTCATTCATACAATAAGTCTTCTTCTCTAAGTGCCTATCCGTTCCGGATGTTGGCTATCAGCATGGCTATCTTGATTTTGTTGGTTGCGATTCGGAAGAGTTCTACTGATGTTTTACCGAACCACTTCCTCAGATTTGCCAACCAAGATATTCTTCTTCGACCCGGTTTTCTCTTGCTGTCTATCTTGCCTTGAAGGATCTCTTGGAGTAGCCCGTACCTCTCTGTGTTCCTCATTATATGTCCGAGGTATTGGAGTTTCCGGCATTTTATGGTGTTTACCAACTCTGCTCCCTTTCTCATGCGCTGTAGTACTTCTGCGTTCGTGACTTTTTGTGTCCAAGATATCCTTAGAATTCTTCTGTAAAGCCATAGTTCAAATGCTTCAAGTCTTCTCGTGATTTCTTTGTTCAGAGTCCAGGTTTCCACACCATACAGCAAAACAGAGAAAATGTAGCAACGCATGAGTCGGAGCTTCATTTCTAAAGACAAATTGTGGGATTTGAAGAGTGAGCTCATTTTAACAAACACTGAACGGGCTTTTTCGATGCGACACCGGATTTCTTGAGAGTTATCCCACTTCTCATTGATAATTGTTCCTAGATAATTGTACTGCTTCACTCTTTCTACCCTAACAATAAGTACATCATCAAAATTATAGGGAGAGAGAAAAGAGGTAATCTTGTGCTTCTCCTCTCCCAAATTTAGATAAGGATACACATAGTCAGAAATAGGTTACCCACAATTATTGATACCATGATTGTATTGACTAAGTTATTTTCGGAAAATAGATATTGCTCTTGTAAAATGATTCAAACAAAGTTTACACTTTTTAAACAGAATGGTTTATTAACCCCACAGAGAACCACTTACCTTATGCTAACACAGTGGACACACTGGGGTGTTGAACACCCCAATTTAATTTTGCATGTTTCTTTGAAAAATATAGAGAGAAAAGGGACTTAGCCCATACTTCAAAATTTCTTAATCATTTTTGTTCCAAAGGCATACAGAAATCGAAAGTAAAACACTGCTTATCAATATTTATACTATTTTTAAAAGTATGTATGTTCCGCCTGAGTGTTGGAGCTCCTAATCTGGTTTGAAGGAATGGCTTGATCATTGCCAATGACAACTTCATCAAAAACTCACGTCTCTTCATTTAATTGTTTTGAACCTCAAGTTGTAGAGAATCAATAGAATCAATAGAGATATTGAATATAGCATTTATTCCAATCTGATCCATCATCCCATACCACATTTGAAGTGGTCAATACAAGTAAATCTTTGTGAAAAAGTATTTGATAAAAGTCCTACGTGAAAGACACTCTGGGGTGTTAGACACCCCAAACGAAGAACAAGATGAGCTGGTGACCTTGTAGAATGCTATTACTGACTGGAAGTGGTGGAGAGCAGTTGACAATGCTTCAAACCTAATGACTCTTCAGCGAGTCATTTCAAAATGGATTTTAAAGTGAGATGGCTGCTCATCGAAATCTCAACACTATACAATACCTCCATATCAGGATGAAGCAGTCTCTTTCTCTATCTTCTCCAACATGCAATAAAAACTCGAATAAGTAGCAGAAAAATCATGGCTAAAATCAACAATAGGCAACATGATTATTAATGAATGCATAATAATCAAAATCAAATTTCCATCTGTACATGAATATGCCATCTCCAGCAATCAAAAATGGCCAAGAACTTTCAATAAATGATAATAACTGAAGGTTCCAATTATTGTGATGATTAATATTGAAGCCATGCGTGAAATTAATTTCATTTTGTATGTTGTCTAGATAATATAATACTCAATGTTCACGACGTATATTTTGTATGATGTGTAGACCTACTCAATGTAAATATAACTGTATATGAACGTTTGAATTCAAAAGATTCCACGGAGGTTATCAATAACAAAAATTATCGTAATTATTTTAATTTACATTGGAATTGAATACACAGGTAGCCTGTATGGGTTCACACGTTAGACCAAAGGTTAGGTTAGTCCAACTTAAGGTTAGACTAGCCTAAAGGTTAGACAAATACACACACTCCACCATCACATATGAGCCTGGGGCGACCACTTAACATAAATCCTAAAATTCGATACGGTCACCATTCCTGGTTGAAACTTATAAATAACGTATGAGACTCACTTCTTCAATCTGTCAGCATTGATTGAATGGGAGTCATTGATGATTATCAATGCGAAACACTGACAGTTTTCAATGAATCTGAGTAGAAATGAGAGACAACGTCCTTAGATCATCGGCAAAATAAATCTTAGGATTGTGTAATCCGTTTTCTCAAATAGTTAGGAAATAGTGTAGGTTTCATCTATACTGTCATTAGTTCTAATAGGAAAGTTGTGAATAATAATAAATTATAATAATTATCATGATAATATAAGGAGCCTACAGTACCAAAACACAGTTCTCATCATGGAGGTTAAACATTATTTTACAACTCTGTCATCAATTTTGTAGAAAAAAATTGTGAACTATGCCTACAAGACATCGGTTTGATCAAGGATGTTAACATAATTTCCAACTTTGTCATTAATTACTGTTGAAAAAGTTTTGGATAATCGTATGAAAATACAGTAGAAATGAGTTCAAGGGTGATGAATATTATTTTGAGAAATTGTCGTGTGATTAGAGAAGTAGGGAGCCTTGGAACTTATTTGTAGATAAGAAGCACGAGCTAGTGGAAAATCATTTTAGGCATCAATGTTCTGTTAATTAATCAATGTTTGTGTTGTCCTACTGGAATATTGATTCATGAGAATGTTCATAAACTATTTATTATTCACACTATCAAAATCGTGATGATCATCATTATCATAATCACCATTATTATCATTTAGATTAGATTCTATATATCTATCAGTAGCCTATTGAGTCATAACTACTGTCACGTTAACAATGTTGTTTCACGCATTAATAATCTACACCTTTTCCAAATGTATTTGAGAAACTTTTGTGTAGTTGAGAAGTTGATATTGTGGTAATTTCTTAGTCTTTTTCATTCAGTATTTGAGAAGTATCAATTGTAATTGACAATAGTCATTGTATTGTGAGAATACGTCAGATGTGAATGAGAATAGTCAATTGTATTTGAGAAGTCATCCCTTGTAATTGAGAGTAGTGAATTGTATTTGAGAAAGTATCATTTCAATTTGAGAAAATACGATTTGAAATCGAGAAGTTGTCAGTTTCAATTGGGAAATGATTTCAAAAAACCAGTATAATTCCAGTACTTACATTTTTCATAACTGTACACATATAAAGTAATATGATAATATATTTAATATTCCAATAAAACGTTTAGTTTTTGGAAAAAACCCCTAGCCCCAAAATCCATTGAAGAATTGCCGAATTGTTCGATCAAGAGATTCAATTCATCGATGATAAAGTTCAATTGCGCTGTAAACATAGAGAATTTGATCCTCATCAAGTGCAATATTTCACAAAACATTTGGAGACGAAAGTCGCGTTGCCAATACATACATAGAAATGATACTCATCAATCATTCGTAAACAATACAGGGGATATACTTTCACCATTGAAAATATTAATTTGCCCCCAAACAAAGCCTTTGGTAGTAATTGGAATACTGTGTACGTGGTACAATATCCTTTCCTGCTCAAATCAAACCTCTACTGTAGGCTACAGAAGAGTCACGACATGTCAATTGGGAATTTTTCTCATTTTCAATTGATATCTTCTCATTTACATTTGATGATTTCTCAAATATAATTCACTACTCTCAATTACATGTGATGACTTCCCAAATACAATTGAATATTCTCATCTACATCTAACATCCTCTCAATTACAAGTGACTATCCTCAAATACAATTGATACTTTCTCAAATACAATTGTAAAAGGTGTAGTATAGAGTTGCTTTGATGATATAGTTTTTTTCTCCTGAATCATGAGAAATAACTACTTCTTAGTGAATTGAGATAGATTTCATCAAAATATTGATGAAGCCGATTCAAGTAATCATCTTTGTTTTGTGATTTGTAATTGATCATTTAAACGTGGTTTGTGTTTATTTATTTATTCATTTACAACAATATGGGAGCATAAGGGAAAACCCCAAAAATTGCTCCCTAATCAAAAAAACTACAATAGTCACTTTACAAAAAACTTGAAAATAGAGAGAAAGTAATAAGGAGAAAACTATTTCATATTTGTGAAGAGAAAAAAATGTGATGAGAATCTAAATATACTGAAAACTAAATAAATTAAATCCTAGATACCATACTATATACTAGAAACCATTTACAATATGAGAGGGGAATCAAGAAAATACAAATAACATTCCAAGAATGAGATAAATGATAACAGAGCTAAGAATGAAAGGAAATTTCCAATAAATTGTTTAAATCGTTATTATTGATTATCTTCATTGAACAATATTATCCGAAACAATTTACTTCACTTCACAAATGAATCAATTAGATAGAATATGGATTATCACAATTAGAGAGAGTGGAAGAATGGAATTGGAGAGGAAAATTTGGAGTAAGATGCTGAAAAAACATTGCTTCTACAGAGAGTAAGTAACAGGCAAGCTTTCCCATAGCTCTCCATCACCTTCTATGGAAGACATGCCCAGAATAGCTGCAGCTGCTTGAGTTATGGTAAATAGTAAAAAGATCGAGATTATATTATGACTTGTTGATTATAAAAACGTATGTTAACATGACTTATGAGTCGATGTTAATCAACTCACAGAGAAATTATTTTGAAGCTTCAACTTGAAGAATTATTTCTTCAATTCAAGTAGGAGCATCAATCAACTTGCATGATTTTGGGCAGCACAAGTACCAAATTATTTTGGAGCGGACAACTTGAAACGGTCATCCTTCCTACAAAAAAACAAAATGTTTGTTGCTACGATCAGAATACTAATATTACAAGCTGACTGATCACTTCAGAGTATAATCATGACTATCGAGTTTTCGACTAAATCAAAATAGAATCTCAATACTCGTACGCCGATAAATTATTACTATTATTCGAGTACTGTAGTCATGAACAACTGGTATTTCGCTTGAAATTTCGAAACAGAGAAGAACTGACAACTTAATAACTCAATTATAACCTACACACCTGTAAATTTATCCCAAATGTTCTCAGTTACCAACGTTAGTAGACTGTCTACTAAATTTGCTCAGATACTACATATTTCTCATGGTCTATCATTCATGAAATTATAATGTAATGTATATCGATATATCGAGTCTTATGTATCATCATTCATGTTATATCGAAATATATCGACCTGTCAAACATTACACAGAATATTCGGAACCAGTATGCTTATTATCAAATTATCATACCTTCAAACAGTTGAGTATGAACTTTTATAGCTGATCATTTTGAGTGTATTTTATTGCTCATGATGGATGTTACTGAATACATTTTTCAGACATCATGTTTAAAAAACCAGGATGATCATAATTCTTGTTGGACTTTCAGAACAATGCAGTAATACAATGCAATTCGAATGACATGCTATTGGCCAATGACAATGCAGATTTGGTTCTGTTTCAAATGATGCTACTAGATAATAGGAGTGTAAACTGGGAAAATTTGAATAAATCAGACTCCAGTCTTGAGATGACGATTCTTGAATAGTGATGTATTTAGAGATTGTTGGTGAATGTGGATCACTAGGCCTTCACTTTAGAGGCCTTTGAACTGTAACAATAATATGATCTAGGTGGATGATTACATTGGAGAAATAATTATGGTCTTATGAATGATCATTTCAATGTGATAATATGAGAAGAATTGGTTAATTTCAAAATCCATTTAATAATGATGACATAAAGAGGCATCTGGAATTTGAAACATGGAAAAATATTATATGGCACTTTGTAAACTCCAACAGGAGAATTTCAGCTGCAGTTTATTGTCATAGTGCATGCGTAGCAGCCCAGAAGTCCTAAGCTCAAACCCGGATACTAACTACATTTTTTAGCCAGGTCACTCCCGTGTTATCGGATGGACGCGTTCAACTGTCGGTCCCAGCTGAAGTATGACAGTTGTGAGGACAATTAACGGCTCAAACTATATTATTTCGAGGGGACTGGGACCTCCCCGAAAGGGAATTCCCACCAATAAAAGCTATATTAATTCACTTTCCACTGCAATTTGTTTTCATTAAGCAGAATTTACATACAATAGAAAAGAGTTATATTATTTTATTCTTCTCATATAAATGAACGTACTTGTCAAGCATGATTCAGTAACCTATCAAGTTTTATTAGAAGTCAATGGGGACAATATTATAGAAGGTTGAAAGTTATTGCGTCTAGAATACCTCATCTAAACTTGAATTTGAACAACCCTCAAACCCTACAAATTTTTTTATAAGCCCTGACACCAAGATATTTTCACACCTTCAAAATAATAGTATATTTTAAAAATAATTATTTCCATTATAGATTTTCAGCTCCTCCTGCACATTACAATTTCAGGTCTACTACCCCTCCAATTTCACATACTACCCCTCCTTTTCAACAAACTACCTGCAAACATAAGAGACTACTTTCAAAAACAGATATAATGATCTATGTAATAAACAATTCGCTCTCGATTTCAATTCAGTAAAATCAAGATGAGAATAAAATTCAGTGATAATAGAACTCTGAAATGAACAATTAATTATCTTTTTGTGTAGTTGAGAAGTTGATATTGTGGTAATTATTCATATTGAATGAAAAAGACTAAGAAATTGTCAAAAAACCACTGATTTTGAGTTTGGAACCAGCAAAATAGGCTAATTGAAAAAAAGTACATCGAACGCAGGCCTATTAGGAATTATTATTCAAAAAATGATTATTATTGACAATTTCTTAGTCTTTTTCATTCAATAATTAATTATCATTTTTTGAATAATAATTCCTAATAGGCCTGCGTTCGATGTACTTCTTTTCAATTAGCCTATTTTGCTGGTTCCAAACTGTTATATCTGTTGTAAAGTCACTGCCGCCAGCCTGAAAGACTAATAATTTAGTAGTAATTAATATTGTATAAAATAATTCCTCCTTCTTTCCTTCCTTAACCCCTTTTAGTTCTTCAATTAACTCCTTATTTCTTCTTATCTTAATAATTATTATGTCCATCATAATCTCTCATTATGATTGTGATCCTTCTATTTCATTTATTGTATATTACTCTTGATTCACGACAAATAAGCCTTTTCATTTTATTTATACTCCATTTCAATTAAACGTTGTGAATAATTTTGTTTTGATCTGGCACCTGCTGAAAAACCCACGGGTTTAGCAGGACCCAAAAATGTAAAATAATGTTTTTCCAATACAAAATAATGATTGATTGATTGAGGTACTGATCTGCTAACCAATAATTACTGCAATATCAAAGCATGCTTGGCAACAGAAGTTCCTCTACATTCTTCTCTTCTGAATTCATTCTTCTCTAACTCACAGTACATATTCTCATTAATTTTTTCTCAATGTCGCTTTCATAATAACGCTCAAACACCTCAAAAAATCAAGCCAGATGACTCTCCATTGTTACGGTTGATGTAAGAAACCATAACTTTCACATCAAATTCGATGACAAACGATAAAAATTTCACTACCAGGCAACCGGTTGAATCTGGGTGAATCCCAATGAAGACATACTTGGGACACTATGCACAAGATGAGCTGTTTGTGGAGAACACTGTGGAAAAGTGTATATCTATACATACTGTATCCATAGATATATTCTATACGACCTGCAATAACCAGGCCCTCTCAGACAGCATTGGGGATTCCCCTATATGTCAGCTGCAAGTTTTACATGTTTCATCCAGATGCTGTAAGGATATGTGAATTGGGACGGCTTGAGAAGTGTCACAACTCTAGTGAGGTCCACGTTATAATGGCAGTATTTGATTGATGTTGCTATCCTTGTCTATCGTTCGACAAAGCAGATAGTGCTATCCTTATACTTTGCCATATCGTTTTTCAACAATGTAGAAGTATAATTGATTGACAGAGACTTCAAAATCAATTGAAAAATTTATTATTCAATAGTTGGAAAACATATTTTCTTGACGGAATTAATGTAATTGTTCGTTTTAAACAAGAATAAACAGTTAATATTACATCAGATGTACCGGTATCAGCTATCCTCTATAAAAGGCAGTGGCAAAGGCAGAGAATCGGCTTGGAAACGCTGTTCTCTTATTTTTCTCCACTGCCATTAAAACGTGGAACTCACTATAGGTCTAGAGTTGCTCTATTGCTCTATCAAACACAAAACTCAACAGACTGCTCTGGGAAAATGCGGATTCATCTCTCTCATGATGATTGAGGAAAAATAAGAGTAAAGAAAATGATAAAGAATTGAAAATAATCGTCTTCATGTTTTCCTTCGAGCTTTCCATGTTGTATTCTTACTACTTTTGCTCACTTTTTTCCTTTTAATCACAATTCTTCCTCTTGTTGTTGATCTAATAAAATGTTGTTTTTCATTATTCTGTTCTCTATTTTCTCCTATCACTAGAGTTTTCTATCTCCTTACAGCTTTTTGTATCTCCTCCACTTTAAACTTCTCCTCCTCCCTGCGAAACTGACAGGAAGTCCACCTCACCCTTGAGAAATAGACTTTGTGACCTCCTTTCGTGCATGAAGTAGGTAGGGAGAGCAGTTTATTCAAAAGAACACATAGTCCAGATATTTTATCTGTAGTACAGCTGTTTCGACAATTTTTAAAAAATCATCAAATTTCACAATCTACACAAAGGGAAATGTACTCTGAAAACAATTTATAATAGTATGATCGTGGTTTTGAATATGCAGCTGCAAATCTTCATTATGTTATCCCCCTAAATTTTCCTCGTTTAGAAATGAGGCTTACAGTTCAATGAGCAAATAAAGTTGTGTGGGTGTACCACACCAGATATTTGCTGTCTACACGAGAATAGAGAACGATAGGTTGGGAATTATAAGAAGGAAATATGCCCCTCTAATCCTCCTCCATCTCTTCTCTCTTTTCCTCTTCGTAATCATCATCACTCCTTCCTCTTTTTTTCTTTCATCTTCCTTTTCCTTCTTTTCTAGTTCTTTCTTCCATTTTTACAAGGATTATTCATTAAAGATATAGGAGCAAAAAGAAACTCACCCCTCTCGAAAGAAAAGCTTCAAGAAAGAAAGCATCACCATCCTCTACCTCCTCCTCCTCCTGATACTTCTTCCTCACCTCTTTCTCCTCCACCTCATCCTGATCCTGATCATCATCATCATCATCATCTTCATCATCATCATCATCATCATCATCATCATCATCATCATTCTCCTCCTTCTCTTCTTTCGTCTCCTCCTCCTTCTCCTGATCATTCATCTCCTCCTCCTCCTTCTCCTCCTCCTCCTCCTACTCCTCCTCCCGCTACTCTTGCTTCTTCTCCTTCTCTTCCTCCTCCTCATCATCCTCATCCTCATCATCATCATCATCATCATCCTCCTTCTCCTCTTTCTCCTCCTCCTCCTTCTATTCCTCCTCCTTATCATCCTTCTCCTTCTCCTTATTCTCCTTCCCCTTATCATTCCATTCCTTCTCCTTATCATCCTTCTCCTCCTCCTTCTATTCCTCCTCCTTTTCATCCTTCTCCTCCTCCTTCCATTCCTCCTTCTTATCATCCTTCACAAATGTTTCCAATCATCATTATCATCATCATAATCATCCTACTCCATCCTTCTCATCACCCTCCTCCTCCTGATGCTTTTCCATTCATCTTCTCCTCCTCCCCAACCCTTCCTCCTCCCCTCCTCATCACCTTCATTACACATACGATCGTAAATGCGTGGCAATATCTAACAATATCTAAACAGCTACTTATAACCTTTCTGACTGCATATTATTTACAGGCTGATTTGACCTGCTCAAACCACAAGTTCACAACATCATGTCACCTTTTGATATCCTCCTCCTTCCTCCTTCTCCTCCTCCCCCTCCTCCTCCACTCCTCATCCTCCTCACCTTCACATCATCTATCTCTTCTTCTTCCTCCACCTTCTAATCCTTCCCCTCTCACTCCTCCTCCTCTTGCTCCTCATTCTTCTCAACTTCTCATTTTCCTTCTTCTATCTCTTCTTCTTCTCCCTCCTCCTCCTTCTCTCGATCTTCATGCCCCCGCTGCAAACTGCCTTCTAAACCAATATAGCACCCCTTAAAAGAAGACAACTATATAAAGAATTTGTGGGGCAGTGTTATGATACATTTGGATACGCTCTCATACCATCGACATCATGGGATCCACTGTGAGTAGATTTTTATGCAGTATACACCAATAAATTTGAATTTTTATAATATTGGTCAGATTTTTCAATGACAGGATCATTTTGCAGTATTTTCCAATAATTTTATTTTTTTTTTTTAATATTGGTCGGATTTTTTAATGGTTGGTTTATTTCTGACGTTTCTTATCCATTGTGATCATATTGCAGTAGACTTTTATGCAGTATTTTCCAATAACTTCGAATTTTTTTCAATATTGGTCAGATTTTTTCATAGTAGGATTATTTCTGGCGCTTCTTTTTCATTGTGATCGTACAGTACTGCAGGTCGTTGGATTCCATTCATGATTCATTCAATAGTATTTGGAGTACTCTATTAAAACAAGCTGGTTTATTTTGAACATTTTTTTACTGATGATCATACTACATTTGATTCGAGCACAATTTCTTGTAGTGAATGAAAAAGACTAAGAAATTGTCAAAAAACCACTGACCAATGAAAAATCTGTTCATCAGAGATTGACAATGGTGTGATAACCGAAACCGGTCTTTCTAAGTATCAATAAATATGTGTTTTTTGACAATTTCTTAGCCTTTTTCATTCAATATGAATAATTACCACAATATCAACTTCTCAACTACACAAAAAATTCCTTGTAGAAAAAAAAATTTAGAAAAAGAAATTTAAAATTCAAAAAAAGTTAGAATCCTAGGTTGTTTCTGAGATTCATAATTCCAAAACATGAACGTGATTTTTTCAACATTTTCTTCTGGTCATCATACATCATTCAATTGAAGCACACTTTTTTGTAGCCTATTGAAAAGCAGTTAAATTTTCAACTTGGATTTTGAGTTTCATAATTCCACACCACTCTTATTTTGAGTTGTGTTTTCTTCTACTTCAAGCAATGGTTTGATAATTAGAAAACACAGATTAAATTTGTTACATCCACATTCATCAGACAATAATAGAATGCAAAATTGAATCATAATTCACTCTTAAAAACTGTTATTCATCAGACAATAATAGAATGCACAATTGAATCATAATTCACTCTTAAAAACTGTTATTCATCAGACAATAATAGAATGCACAATTGAATTATAATTCACTCTTAAAAACTGTTATTCATCAGACAATAATAGAATGCACAATTGAATTATAATTCACTCTTAAAAACTGTTATTCATCAGACAATAATAGAATGCACAATTGAATCATAATTCACTCTTAAAAACTGTTATTCATCAGACAATAATAGAATGCACAATTGAATTATAATTCACTCTTAAAAACTGTTATTCATCAGACAATATAGAATGCACAATTGAATTATAATTCACTCTTAAAAACTGTTATTCATCAGACAATAATAGAATGTACAATTGAATTATAATTCACTCTTAAAAACTGTTATTCATCAGACAATAATAGAATGCACAATTGAATTATAATTCATCCTTAAAAACTGTTATTCATCAGACAATAATAGAATGCACAATTGAATTATAATTCACTCTTAAAAACTGTTATTCATCAGACAATAATAGAATGCACAATTAAATTATAATTCACTCTTAAAAACTGTTATTCATCAGACAATAATAGAATGTACAATTGAATCATAATTCACTCTTAAAAACTGTTATTCATCAGACAATAATAGAATGCACAATTGAATCATAATTCACTCTTAAAAACTGTTATTTGTTTTTGTTGTTGAAACCAACACATCTTCAGCTGAAGAGACTGCAGTTCTGTATCGATATCTAATAAATGTAGATGAGACAAAATGAAACTGTGTTTTTTCAATAATAGAAAAACTCCTCAATATCCATTCTCATTAAACAAATTTCATCAATGCTTTGATACTTTCCAATATATTTTTTTGGAGTTCTATTGTTCCTATTGGTGGTTAAATTTTAGATAATCTATTCAAAATTAATTAAATTTTTTTTGACCCTCGATTATTAGTCTGTCGAAGTCAGTCTAACTTTAGGGCCGGATTCCGAGCTCGGGATATAGCTAATATATGGTATAATATATGTGGGAATAATCAGATTGACATAACCGTCTGAGAAACTTCATTACTTACACCTTAATGATAGTACTTGATACTCATTACAAAGGACTAGACTGCCATGTCATCAAAAACATTGAAAAATCTAATGCTCCTAAGGGCCGGTTTCCGAGCTCGGGATTTAGCTATGTTCTAGACTTTAAACAGCTGGAGTCAGAAACTTGGCTTTCCGAAACGGGGCTTAGTCGCCGTCTACGTTTAAATTCAATTTCTATAAACTGGAAAATTGAACAAATTGAATGAAAAAGACTGAGAAATTGTCAAAAACCACTGATTTATTGATAATTGGAAAGACTGGTTTCGGTTATTACACCATTGTCAATCTCTGATAAACTGAAAAACTTTTCTAGTTTTTGGTGGTTTTTGACAATTTCTCAGTCTTTTTCATTCAATATGAATAATTACCACAATATCATCTTCTCAACTACACAAAAAGGAAAAAATGAACACGAAATGAAATGAAAGTTTTAGCTATTTTGAATTATTTAGGAATGTTTCATTTTGTCAAGGAAAAACGTTCCCAATTATTGAAATGAGAAAATGAAGATTAGCATGAAAACTACGACTAAGTTACGCTCCGTTTCGGTAAGTTAATTCTCTGACTAAAGCTGTTTAAAGTCTATAACTCAGCTTAATCCCGAGCTTGAAAACCAGCCCTTAGGTTCATTCGATTTCCATTGTTTTTGACCACATGGCAGTCTAATCCTTTGTAATTTGTATCAAATATACTATAATTAGAGTGTTAGTGATGAAGTTTCTCAGACGTTCATATCCATCTGATTATCCCATACATTATAATCAGAATCAGAGTCAGTTTTCAGTACAGTGAGAATATAATATAATTCCCTCGAGTTCTAATCAAATTTTTCATTTTCTTCAAAGTTTTTCTTCAAATTTCAAGTTTTTTTCAATTTTTTAAATGTAGTTCTTATTTATAATCATCTTTTTTCTAACTATCTTATCTTCTTTTAAGCAACTTCTTTCTGTTTTGTTAATCAGGTTTATCTTAATTTTTAATATCAAGCTCTTATTTCTAAAACAGTTTTTCCTCTAAGCAACTATTTCCTGTTTTCTTCATCTAGTTTTGTTTTGCTTTTTAATTTCAAGCCCTTAATAATATTATTTCTAAATCATTTTGTGTCCTACTTTTTGTGTAAATGAGGTTTGTTTTGGCGTTTAGCTGTAGACCTCTTTGAGTTGTACTTTTTTCATGTAATGTATTCCCAATAAATAAATAAATAGACAATAGGAGTATCCTTAGTACAATAACTCAGTATGTATCAGTACTATATTATAACTCAGTGCTATAACTCAGTAACTATGTAGGCATGAAGTTTAAAATTAGTTTAATAACTCAATGATCTTCGTCACTCTATAATTATCTTTTTTAAGTATGATTTGAGAATGGAGATTAGAAATCAACATTCCATTCATATTTTTGAAATGTTGAAAACATTTCAAGTCTTATTATAAACACTAAATACTGGGGGCTCATGAAATTATTTGAGAGCTATGAACTGAGATTGACACACTGATACTCAATGGGCACTTGATAAAGATTGAAAGAGATAAAAGCGGCAAAAGAGGTAGAAATCGAGAAAAACTGACATACAGAGAAAGAGATAAATGAATTGAAGCAAGGTACCTAAGCAAGAATAGATTGAAGGATCGAATGAATGAAAAACGCCTAGAGCCAATATAGCGAGAAATAAAACATTAATGGATCTGTGAGAGTGAGTGAGAAAACATCTGAAGATAGATGCAAATAAAAAGAGAAAGAATTTCTATCTATAGATGTGTCAATCATTATTCAACATTTTTCAAGTATTGTTTACATTGGAGCCGGTTCAACAACTTCTATGCTTTCAACCTTTGAATATTTCAATATCAATCTTCCAGTATCAAACTTATTTGGTAATATTCATGATTTGATTATTCGCGTAATATATTTGATAATTTCATCATAGGACCTATAGCATCATATATTATCACATCCCATCATCACAGATTCATCGATTAAATTATTTCTGTTTCTATAATGAGGTCCACGTTATAATGGGAGTATTCGATTATCAATGGTATTGATATCCTTGTCTATCATTCAACAAAAGAGATAGCGCTATCTGTTTCTCGCTTTTCTCTGTTGCCAGATCATCTTTCAACAATGTACAATTAATAATTTATTAACAAAATATGTCATCCTAATTTTGAAAATTCATTATGAAATTATTGAAAAATATAATTAACTTACTTGGTTGATGAAATATAATTGATTCTTTTAAACGAGAATGAACAATTAATATCACATCAATAAACCTGTATCAGCTACCGTCTATAGAAGGCATTGACAAGACTGGGGATCGGCAACGTTGTTCTCCTATCTTTCTCCACTACCATTATAACTTGGACCTCTTCATAATAGAGGAGATATATTTTATCAGAGTGCCACAGTCAAATAATAACAGTAGGTAACGATAGAATACAATGAATTCATATTTTCAATTTTTGAAGAAATTGTGTTCGATTTGAATGTTCAATGAGGATCTAAATTATTAAATGAAGAAGTTGGCTATGACATACTGACATACATTTTTGGTGTACAATATACATAATACAATTATTGTTAATACTAATTATTGATCAAGAATACAAATTATGCTGTCAATAAACAAATTTTTTACAGCATTCAATTTGGATTCTCGTTCAATGATAAATATCGGGGCACCGAGGTTCGCTTGTTATTTATTTATTGATAAACAAAGCACAACTCTTTGAAATGATTGGGGAAGGACTGTGCCAACAGGCACAGCCCAAAACTGTTTCTTCCCCGAATTTCGATTTAGGCCTATACACTATAAATAGTCCAAAAAGTAGGCTATGTTCCATACACTCGAACTCAGGTCCAATTTTCAGTCCAAACATTCAAAAACAGAAAAGTTCTAATTTGTTCTAGATTGTTTAACACACCAAATTGAATAACAAAATAACAATCACTAATCACTTGACACTGTAAAATAATGATCAACTTTGAAAATTATGATGAATTTGAAAACATTGCGTAAATATGTTTTCATTTTGAATATGATTATTATTTTTAATTGATAATTATAAATTTGACCTTTCAAACCCTTGAAGGTTTCTTAATCTTTAAGGTCGTGTTTATATTTTACAGCTGGCTATACGTCATCTTATGAATTATTTCGGGGATGCTATATTTCGATTTTCACATACTCACTCGCTCACTCACTTTTTCACTATCCACAGCTGTTTTATCCAAGGATGAATTATCCTTTTAATGTCGTTCAGCGAGTTTCCCAAGGATGAGACCTAGAGCAATCGAATCTTTATATCATAAACCTACTATGTTCCAAATTTCGTGAAAATCGTTAGAGCTGTTTTCGAGATCCGTTAAACATAAAATAACCAGATATGAAAATAACCAGATATATAAAAATAACCAGATATAAAAATAACCAGATATAAAAATAACCAGATTTATAAATACAGAAATTGCTCGCTTAATATAATAGGATTCATTAGCATGTGAATTAATGCAATATCTCAGTCATTGTGTACAATCATTTTTGTCGGAATGAACACAGAAGAGGATCTATTCAGAGTCCAGTATCTAACAGAGAATGAAAACTACGATTTATCTCTTGCGAATTGTGATGAAATAGATATTCAAAAAATCACTAATAACTTATACCATCTCAAATAGGAATAGAGACTTTTGGGCATGGATTCGCAGCTCATGTCAGAAGTTCAAATGAGTTTGAACTATCCCCAACTTAAGCTCATCATAAATTCTTCATTCACTTAAAAACTCCGATACTATAACTACAACTGATTCTTATTAACCTCAATAGAAATACTAAAAATGTATTCTCAACTTCCAGATCGTCTCCACTACAAGGATATATCTCTAGAACGTGACAGGTGATAAATAGTGTTTTCATGTATCTATGATATACGATCTATCCGGAATTTATAGTATTTTGCTAACTAAGCTTTATATCAAAAGACCAGGAATTATGTAAACTGCATAGATATCCAATCTGTGTTGGAGAACAGGATGAGTTTCATGATATTAGGGTTATGTAAGTTTTAGAAACATGTCATAAAAACATTCCAAGCTGCTCACTGATAAATGATGAACAATTATTTTTCTATTCATTTATCTTACATATTTATCATTTCTACAAGAAATGACTTTTTCCACAATAATTCAGATTCATTTCTTATCATTCCTTATTTCCGGGAGCTCTTGAATCTAATGAAGTGTTGTTTCTTTATTATTATTTTCTCTATCATTTGCTTGGAAACAAATTCGCAGATGTATTGCTTAGGTATTTATCTGAAGACTTCTATAGTAGAATAGAAAAATAACAACTACTTCTGTAGAAAAATAACTACTAAAAAAATTGAAGTTTTTAAAGCATTAGTTTGTGTCGTCGTATTTTGAATTTCTGTAGGACTTTGAGATAATTTTTTTTTTTTCTAGGAGTTTAACATAAATTTTTTTTATTTTACTGACCTGTGTGTTTTTGTTTTTCTTATTTATTCTAATTGTTAATATTGAGATTTCGTATAAATAAAATTCGAATTTGAATCCATATAAAAATAATAATATTCAATTTGAATGTTCTATTCATCGCATGCTGGATTCTATCTCTATGATTCTTTATTGATTCATACAATAAGTACATTATGAAAATGATAAGGAGAGGAAAAATAAGGTAACCTTGTGCTGTTCCTCTCTTAAAGTTAGATAAGAGTACACATAGCCCAAAAGAGGTTGAGTACCGGTTGCACAAAAGCCGGTTAAATTTTAACCGTGGCTCAGAGCCGTCTTTTTAAAAAAGTCTTCTCCGATTGGTTCTCGTGGAATGAATCACGTTTAAAATTTAACCTGCTTTTGTGCAACGGGGCCTAAGTCTTGTGGTTGTTCACTTCACAAAGTTTTTAGACCTTAATTATTCGCACAAAGTAGATTTATAGATTTAAATTCTTCAGAACCAAACGTAGAAGAAATATTTCATATAATTATCACTGAAATATGAAATATTCACATATCTCCAATGCATGAGGTCCTGACACACATCAAAATTTGATGTTTCTCTCATTTGGAATGGTTATATTATTTGTGCTGTTACAAATTCGAGAGCATTAAGATGCATTAAAGCTTCTTCTCAGAAAGCCAGTAGTTGATCGAAAAAAGTTTCAAAACTTCTGAAGTAACAAATAATAATTTCAGTCGTTTCATTCAATAAAAACAATTGATTCAAATCAAATCAAAGCTCATTCATCAAAAACAATTACAATACAAATTTGAATACTATAAAATTCAATACAAGTAAAATAATACAAGTGAAGCTTCATGAATAGATAATTTGATGAATAAATATTTATTTGGTTACATTTAACAATACACAAATCAAATACATGATTAGAAAAGGATCAACAGGCCTAGCCCAAAACTGTTCCCTTTCCAAATGTTGATAGTAGTAAGCCAATGTCTAAAAGATAGGTTATGTTGCTTCACTTTGAATCAAATTCCGAGTCCAGAAATATACAAACTGAAATTTAGAATTTAATTAGATTGAATGAGAAAAAAATAAGAATATTGCACCAAACTGTAATTCAAAACTTTTGAACATTGAATTATTTCGAAATTCAAAAACCAGAAAACAAAACTAAACTCACTCCAAAAATCACAGCTGAGTTATGCTGAATATACACCCCAATTAATGATAATATGAGTTGGGGTATAAGTTACTAGTAGTTCTGTGAACAGTAGACCTCACGTAGTATTCTCATCCACAAGTACCTGATTGAAACTATAGACCTTATGGAAATACAGCAATAGACTGGCTTTTCCACACATCTGTGTAATCACTTGTCAGCTGATTTATGATGAATAATTCTATAGTCTGATTTTCACTCTAATATTGGCCTATGAAGGAGGCTCCTTTTTCCTTTAATATTATCCTTGAAATGCAAAATTTCAAAAACCTTGTATATACGTCGACGCGCAATTAAAAAAGGAACATACCTGTCATATTTCATGAAAATCTATTATCGCGTTTCGCCGTGAATGCGCAACATATAAACATTTAAACCTTTAAACATTCAAACATTTCAACATTCAAACATTTATTAAACATTCAAACATTTAAACATTCAAACATTTGAACAATCAAACATTTAAACATTAAGAGTAATGCCAAACCGTCGACTTGAATCTTAGACCTCACTTCGCTCGGTCAATTAGTAACTTTGTTTATTGATTATTAATTCATTAATTTTGTTCAATTATTTCAGAGTGCAGTACTAACCAGCCTAGCCCTTCTGCTAGCTTCAGTCTCCGCCCTTCCACAGTTCCCCCAGCCCACCCTGAGGCCCTTCGTACCCCGCTACACCGGATCACCCTTCGGCAGTCCGACACCGTTCGGAAGTCCGACTCCCTCGCCTTTCGGTAGTCCGTCTCCCTCACCGTTCGGTAGTCCGACCCCTGTGCCCTTCGTCAGTAGCCCGGCACCCCCTGCCTACGTCTCATCACCTGCGCCTCCTATCTACAAGCCGATCGGTGGTCCCCTCATCAAAGAAGGCCCTGGATACAACTATGCTATCTTGAAACAGGCGCAAGAAGTTAATTTCGACGGAACTTTCAATTATGAGTAAGTAAAAACCTAATTAAAACCTAACACTTCAAAATGAGAAATATATGGGATTGAAATTTTTAAATGATAATATCATGTATAATGAATGCACATGGTTTAATATTGTTTCATTCACTTTGCAAGACTTGAAGAATGAAACTGGAATACTTGAAAACTTCTATGATATATGCTTATTCTTTTTTTCAGGCCCAGTTCAGTAATAGAACACACAAACAATATCACATAGACCAACTAATGAATCAAACGTACATTTATAGGGTTTATAATATTCAACATAAATACGTTTTGTCAGGTTTTCTTCATTTTAGTAGGTCAAATGCCAAGCTCCCCACAGTCCCCTCCAGCAAAGTCATGGCACTTCTATGATTGATAATATCAACAACAGTGATAATATTGGAATGTGGATTGTTTATAAAATTGAATGAATCATTGAATGAAAACTAGAATTTAATGACCAGCAACCAATCATTAGTTCTTCCGGTTATACTGATAACAATATACCTGTACAGCTTACTTGAATCCTAGCATTTGACTTAAGCTGGGTTTACACCAAAGTTATAAACAAAATGTTAATAACTTGAACCTCATAGATTCTATTAGATTGAACGGAACTAGACAAACACATATATTTTTATCATGTGTATGATGAGTTATGTCCAATCTAATAGAATCTACCAGGATCAAGTTATCAACATTAATTTTGACTTTGATATTTTAACTTTGGTGTAAACAGAACTTGAGAATTAGCAATTATTGTAGTTTTTATTCAATCGTCCTATTATTCTATGAATTCTAGCAATTTTGACAAATGATCACCAATTGCTAGCTTCTTTAAATTGACTTATTATTTCATTTTCCCTAGTCTTACCTAGTTTTACCGAATTTCATTTTAAATCGATTAAACTCGATTAAATCCATATCGAGTCTCGTTTGTTTTAATGTGATTGATTTTGAATTTAAGCCACCAGCTGATTGAATTCGGTTAAAGCTTTGACTGTGCAAACGGCCCTAAATGTGCAAGTGCTGAGACAAGTTTTTTACTTCCCTTGCCCTATTACCATAGGTAAGGAAAGTATAATTTCTTTCCGAAAAAAATTAAAGTACCCCAATTTCTAAATTTCTATACGTTTCAAGGTCCCCTGAGTCCGAAAAGTGGTTTTTGGGTATTGGTCTGTATGTGTGTGTGTGTGTGTGTGTGTGTGTGTGTGTGTGTATGAGTGTATGTGTGTCTGTGTACACGATATCTCATCTCCCAATTAACGGAATGACTTGAAATTTGGAACTTAAGGTCCTTACACTATAAGGATCCGACACGAACAATTTCGATCAAATGCAATTCAATATGGCGGCTAAAATGGCGAAAATGTTGTCAAAAAAAGGGTTTTTCGTGATTTTCTCGGAAACGGCTCCAACGATTTAGATCAAATTCATACCTAAAATAGACATCGATAAGCTCTATCAACTTCCACAAGTCCCATATCTGTAAAAATTTCAGGAGCTCCGCCTCATCAATGCAGATAGATTCCCAATTATCAGGCTTCAGATTCAATTGGAACAAAAAAAATTAAGTGGAGTTCATTGAGCATGAAAATCTCTACAATTAATGTTCAGTAACATATTTACCTAAAATTGAAAATAAGCTTTAAATTCGAGAAAATGTGATTATCCAATTGCAAATTATTGTTGATTCTATCAAATCATTCACTATGAAGAGATAGCAGACCTCATGTGTGTCTCCAGGGTTATTGCCCTGTCACCAGCTGGCTCAAATCTTTGAATAGTAGACTTGAGATGCGCCGTAAGACTAGCGTCAGGTGATCAATTTTCATAACGGCAAGGAAAGTTGTGTGAATGCGCCACACCAGATTTTTGACTGACACTTTCCGATGTTGAGGAGCACACATGCATCATCTCATCATTCATCTATTCTATTAATTGAAATATATATATTACTAGTTCACTCATTATAATCTTGTCTCCCCTTATCTCTTATTTGCTGAGCATGTCATCCACATTTGCTCTTGGCTTGTGCGAGGGTAATGAGACGAATGATGAGTGAGCGTACAGCTTCAGGTGAGTTAAGACTCACCGGAAAGCAATTTTGAAACTCATGGATGATATTTAGAGGAGTAGCTCTGGAAATGATCGCCTTCACAACTGGAGTAATTATTACATTACATTTATTACATTCCTTAATCACAACATCAAATTAATGATTGGGAGAGAATCAACAGGATAAACCCAAAACTGTTCCTCTCCCTAATTTTGATAAAAATAGTTCAAATGAGGTTATGAAAACACTTTTATAAAGATTACAAAAATTTACAGTCCAAATATACATTATACTAAAAAATTTGTATCTCGGTTGATCAGAAAAATGAAACAAATTATTATTACACTTGAAAATGCATTAATAAATTGAAAAATATTAAAAAACTTGATGAATTTGAAGCCAGAAAAATCACAAAAACATTCACTATTAGCATATGATAGTAGCAGGCGCATGGATCTCTATCGATAGCTTATCAGATTGATAATCGATCAATCAGATGATATCGATTGACATCACGAAATCAATCATTTCCAGATTCTTATCGTCCATTGTCCACAACCAATATTCAAAGTGTTCTCTACTCACAAAAGCCTATAACTTACAATAAAAGCATCATCGTTTTTGTGAATTTCCAGATACGAAACCGAGAACGGTATCCGGTCTATCGCATCGGGCGGTCTGAAGAATCCCGGTACACCGGACGAGGCTCAGGTCATCCAGGGCTCCTACTCGTACACGGCGCCCGACGGGACACCCATCCAGGTCACGTACTACGCTGACGAAACAGGCTTCCACGCCGAGGGCGCACATCTGCCAGTTCCGCCTCCCATTCCCGAGGCAATTGCTAGGAGCCTAGAGTACCTCAGATCGCTTCCTCCCTCCAGTGATGACGAGATCAAGAAGAAGAAGTAGTAGTTGATTGAATTGATATGGAGACTATCGATACATTTGAAACATATCGAAGCATAGTATAATCGATATGAAGGATTATCAACATCGAAAAATGATCAATATGAACTGACTGTCTCTCTAGACTCAACAGGACGATATGTGCAATTTACGTTAAAACACTAATCCATGATTACAAGTTAGTAGGCATGGTCACTTTTGATATATCGTGTCTTAATCCAGGTTAAAACGAACGTTAGATTTTAACAGAGATAGATAAACTATTGTTTCAAACCCCGAATCAAACAAGTTATAATGAATGTCTACATAATTATGTCTTCTGTATGTATATGATAAACTATTGTTTCAAACCCAAATTTTAATAAATGTCTACCTGTAGACATTAATCGAGGTTGAGTGGTAGAGAGGACTTAAAAGTCCTAACTCTGTCTTATAGAGATTTTTTCATTTTCATTTTTATCAATACCTGTTCCGCCTTCAAAAATTCTCCCACCTTTTTCTTGGACTGCCAATACTTCTCTTCCCTTCTGGCTTGTAAGCAATGACAGCTTTGGGGATTCTTCCGTTTTCCATTCTCTCAACATGCTCTCTCCATTGTTGTCGATTCTCGTCAACTCGTCGTGGTATACAGAACACATTAGGCTCTCTAAAGATATCAATATTATAAAGCCTGTCTCCCCTAGAATGTGACCATGCGTACATGTAATAGTAAATTAGCGTTAAACGTAGATGGTTCGTATGGCCCTCAATTCACTGGACTTTCAGGGATGTTCGCACACGGATAATTTCAACTGGATCTGAACAGCTAATGAATTCCAACAAATCCATACATTTTGAGTTGGAGATGTAATGATCTAATGTTCAGATCTAGTTTGAACTATCACTGTGCGAACGGTCTACTTGGACTAACATTGTGAAGAAACCAATTTGTACCTCTTGATGTTATTATTTAAGTGCTGTTTGTGCTGTTGTAATAAAGCTTTATGTATTTTCTAAAAATATTTTCTCATAAACTGTTACCTCATCCTTCAATCATCATCAACAAAATTTGAAGCAGGTTCAATATTGAATGAAGAATGTATTAGATAACATCTGGTTAGGTATCATTATAGAACGCATTCAAACAATTTGATACTAGTAGTTCAGAGAACAGTAGAACTCGCTACACTCAGTAACATCACTATTGACACAGGCCCGCCTATTCACACACAAACACACATACAAATTGGATTAAGAGTATAATGATACTGTAAAGAGCAAAGTAAATGAGTAAATGAGCAATAGTATCGGTGAATGACGCTGAGAAATAGAAGTTCTTCATATTTCTGAGCTAGGATGCATGGTTGAAAAGATAAAAAATCTGAAACTTGAAATATGGGTCTTTGGGGGGGGGGGGGGTGAATAATTGAATTACAAAAAATTCAAATTTTAACATGTGATGTATGAAATAAGACCGCCTTCGAGCTCTGGAAAATATCCTACACTTTCGAGCTAGGATGCACAGCTAGAGAGATAAGAAATCTGGAACTTGAAATTTGTGACTTTGTTAGGGGGGATTATCGAATTCTAAATTTTTGAAATTTTGAACATGTGATATATGGAATAAGATCATCTTGGAGCGCTGAAGAATAAAGGTCCTCTAGACTTTGAGCTCGGAAGCACAGTTTAAAAGATAAAAAGTCTGAAACTTGAATTTGGACTTTGGAAAATTTTCAACATGTGATACATGAAATAATACCGCCTTGGAGAGCTGAGAAGAATGAGCCCAATTTGAACCTGATCTGATAAAGTATTGAAAAGTTAGGTTGAATTTTATGGTAAAATTTCCGAATAAAGGGCCGCCACCTTGAAACGGGAATGAATTTAAAAATTTTGAATACATACGTTTCTGCGCCTTGTTTCAAAATACTTGTATGCCGAATTTTATCCAAATCGGACCATAACTACACTTTGATATAATTTCTATGAAGAGATGTGAGAATTTTGAAAAATGAAAGAAAGGAGCAATCAATACGAAAAGATCGTGATAATCAGTTTTTATTGAATAACTTATAGCCCGATGATATGGAAAAGGAGTGATCAG
>NC_052514.1:38425773-38507127 GCF_014356525.2 Nilaparvata lugens
TCTTCTTCTTCTCTTCTTCTTCTTCTTCTTCCCTTCTTTTTCTTCTTCTTCATCATCTTCTTCTCTACTTTTCCTTCTTCTTTTTTCTTCTTCTTCTCCTCTTCATTCTCCTCCTCCTCCTCCTCCAACAACTCCTCCTCCTCCAACAACTCCTCCTCCTCCTACAACTCCTCCTCCTCCTCCTCTTTCTCCTCCTCCTCATCCTTCTTCATCTTTTTTCCCTTCTTCTTCCTTCTTCTTCTTCTTCCCTTCTTTCACACGTCCTTCTCCTCCTCATCATCGTCCTCCTCCTTTTCTTATTCTTCTCCTTCTTGTCCTTTTTCCTTTTTCCCTTCTCCTCATTCTTCTCATCCTTCTTCTTCTTCTCTTCTTCTTCTTCTTCTTCTTCTTCTTCTTCTTCTTCCTTCTTCACCCCCACGTCCTTTTTTTCTTGTCCTATTCTTCTTCATATTCCTTAGTTTACTGCATTTATGATGTTTCACAATCTCTCCTCTGTCTTCCCAGAATTATTAGTGTTTAAAAAAATGATGATGTGCATACAACAGGTTTCACTGTCTGCACACTAGAGTAATACTTCTAAAGTGATATTCACTTTTATTGTCAGCATTTGTCCAATGAGAAGCATTGTTGTGATTAATTGAGGAATACTGATAGTTCCAAGTGGATTTGACTAGAGATATTTGATTAATTTCTTCGATACGCATATTAAAAGTTGAGGCATTATGATGCCGTGTATCTACTTTAACTTTCTATGGGGAATTCGCCAACTACGCTTTAGTAAGTTAAGAGGCCATCACAATCATATATTTTAATCTTTCCTGAAATTTCAACAATAACTGAATCTTAGTCACCCACAACGTAATCTAGGGTCTTCTTCTTTCAATTTCTTCATCTATTTTTCTCATCTTTCTTCTCATCCTCCTTCTACACCTCGTCGAGAGCTTCTCTCCCTCCACCAATTCTCTTCCTTGATTACCCCTCTTTCATCGTATTTCATATGAAATTCCTCCTCCTCCTCTTCATTCTCCTCCTCCTCCTCCTCCAACAACTCCTCCTCCTCCAACAACTCCTCCTCCTCCTACAACTCCTCCTCCTCCTCCTCCTCCTCTTTCTCCTCCTCCTCATCCTTCTTCATCTTTTTCCCTTCTTCTTCCTTCTTCTTCTTCTTCCCTTCTTTCACACGTCCTTCTCCTCCTCATCATCGTCTCCTCCTTTTCTTATTCTTCTCCTTCTTGTCCTTTTTCCTTTTTCCCTTCTCCTCATTCTTCTCATCCTTCTTCTTCTTCTTCTTCTTCTTCTTCTTCTTCTTCTTCTTCTTCTTCTTTCCCTTCTTCACCCCCACGTCCTTTTTTTCTTTGTCCTATTCTTCTTCATATTCCTTAGTTTACTGCATTTATGATGTTTCACAATCTCTCCTCTGTCTTCCCAGAATTATTAGTGTTTAAAAAAATGATGATGTGCATACAACAGGTTTCACTGTCTGCACACTAGAGTAATACTTCTAAAGTGATATTCACTTTTTATTGTCAGCATTTGTCCAATGAGAAGCATTGTTGTGATTAATTGAGGAATACTGATAGTTCCAAGTGGATTTGACTAGAGATATTTGATTAATTTCTTCGATACGCATATTAAAAGTTGAGGCATTATGATGCCGTGTATCTACTTTAACTTTCTATGGGGAATTCGCCAACCTACGCTTTAGTAAGTTAAGAGGCCATCACAATCATATATTTTAATCTTTCCTGAAATTTCAACAATAACCTGAATCTTAGTCACCCACAACGTAATCTAGGGTCTTCTTCTTTCAATTTCTTCATCTATTTTTCTCATCTTTCTTCTCATCCTCCTTCTACACCTCGTCGAGAGCTTCTCTCCCTCCACCAATTCTCTTCCTTGATTACCCCTCTTTCATCGTATTTCATATGAAATTCCTCCTCCTCCTCCTCCTCCTCCTCCTCCTCTCCTCCTCCTCCTCCTCCTCCTCCTCCTCCTCCTCTCCTCCTCCTCCTCCTCCTCCTCTCTCCTCCTCCTCCTCCTCCTTGTCGTCGTCCATCTTCTTTTTCATCATCCTTTCGTACTTCTTTTTCTACTCTTTCTTCTTCGTCTCCTTGTTTCCCTTCCCTACATCCTACTGCGAATTACCCTCCTACTCACCTTCTTCCTCTTACCTCTCCACGTCCTTTTTCCCTCCTTTCCAACATATTCTTCTCATTCTTTCATTCTTTACATTTTCTCTATTGATATCACACCAATTTTCCCTTCCTCCTTCTTCTCTTTTCTCTTAATCCTCTCCTTTCTCTCCTTTTACTACGTCCTCTCTTCTCCTGTTTTTATATTATTCTTCATCGTTTCCCTCCACAACACTTCACTCCTCCTCTCTATTCTCTGGCCATTTTCCCTGCTTCCTCCTTCCTCTTCTATTCTATTTTCTTATTCCGTCAATCAGGTTTTCTTTCATGGAATAATACTTCACCTGTCCTCTCCCCTGTCTCTGCTTCTTCTTCTTCTTCTTCTTCTTCTTCTTCTTCTTCTTCTTCTTCTTCTTCTTCTTCTTCTTCTTCTTCTTCTTCTTCCTCTTCACCCTGTCCCTCCCTCTCCATCGAAAATTAAAGAAATCCAATCTAATCTGATCTAATCTTCTGATTTTCCCTTTCCTTCTATCATCATAATATTCCCAATTCTCATTTCCCTTTCTCGCCCTTTCCCTCCCCAACGTTTACTCTACATCATTCTATTGTTTCTTTGTAATCTTCTCTCTCATTCACATCGTACCCAATCTTTGTCAAATTCTTCCTCTCCTTATTCTTCTCTTCCAAATTCATAATTTCCATCTCATTATTTCTGTTCCTCTCTCACAATACTCATGTACTCCTCTCCTCTTTCTCCGTCTTACTTCTGTTTTATAATCTTCACCCCTTCCACTTCTACCAACAAATCAGCATCTCCATCCAAAATTTCTTGCATTACATTATTATCAACATATTTCAAGATTCTCTCCACTAAGCCTTACTCCTCCACTCTATTCCACAACACCTACACTCTCCCAAACTATCTCTCACTCTCACTCTCTCTCCCTTTTCCTCTCTCGGCCCCTTTCGCTCTCTCAGTCACACACTCAAAACTTATCTGATCATCCATCCTTCTTCATCTTCTTCTTCACCTGATCACTACACACACCTGTCTCTTCCAATAAACATCGAATTATGAATAATGTCTGGTGGGAGTCGATAGCTCTACCACTTGTCTACACTTACCAAATATTTGCGCTAAATCACAAACAAGATAAAACATTGTCTACAGCCTTACATATTCCTGAAACTTCTTTTCTTCTTATTCTTCTTCCTCCTCATTTATTCTTCTTCTTCTTGTCCTCCTCTCCTAAGTTGTCCGCAAATAGACTTGCAATCCTCTTTGGGGTAGGACAACACTCTTATATAAAGGATTTCTATGCTTGGATTAAGTCAGTCTATTCTGACAACAGTGTAGTGCTTGGACTATCCTAGCCATGAAGTTCCTGGTAAGTTATTTGCCTACTGTGTAAGCAATGGGTTTTTTAGTATCATTCAGAAAAACTTCATAGCCTACTCTCAAATTTTCTAATTCTCCGATTGTTTTTGATTATTGATTTTCTGATTCAAACATATTAAAATTCAGAGCATTTCTGTGTTGAAGGAGAATCATGATTTTTCAAAAAAGATGATTGTTTAAGAAATAGAATATTTCGTCTTCTATTGTACTAGCCGTCAGGCTCGCTTCGCTCGCCATATCCGTCTAGACAGGGGGCGGAGCCCCCTGGACCCCCGACTGGATCGTACCAAGAATGAGATCAGCAGGCTCGCCTGCATTTTTCATTTGAGCATTTTTATCATATGTTAGGACGATCCAGTCGGGGGTCCAGACTAAACGTCTGGCTAAACGGATATGGCGAGCGAAGAGAGCCTGACGGCTAGTAATATAATATTCCCAGGAATAGCTCCGATTAAAGTAGCAGTGCCCAATCAATTTTTCCGCGATAAATGCATTTCAATCTTCAACTTGGTGCCAACCTAAGAAAGTCAACTCAACTTAATGCCAACCTGACAAAATTATTAATTTAGTTGCCAGTTAACAACTGTTTCGAAGAGGTACTCTCTCTAGATTATAGTTCAATATTAACATATGGTATGGACATTTTTCATTTATAATTAAGAGATTGGAATAAGAAGAATATACATGCTAAAAGGCGAATTTTAAACCCTTAAAAACCACCCTTAGAGTTAAAATATGGCCAAAAGATTTCTTAGTGCGCCTCTAAAGGGCCGTTTTTGAAGGGCTCTAAATTTGAACGTTTTTGGTCCAGTAGATTCTTAGTTCTGCGAGTGAGTGAGTGAGTGCCATTTCGCTTTTATATATATAGATGATATCTATTATTCATTTGAACAAGAACTTAATTTTGTATTCATTTGTATTTCAATGTGGTTGCCCATAATTGATATTTCAAGCTCCAGAGACAAATGATGTTCCACTGAGATTCCAAACTCCACAGCTCATAATGGGATAGGACACTTGGAATAGTATTTTTCACATTCTCACCACACAACAAACCTGCTTTACATAAGTACATCATCAGTAGGCCCACTGTATAGAATATGTTGGTGCTGCATTGAATAATCTTTTCCAAATTTTACTCATAAAACTAACAACATGCAAACTAAATAAACTAATCATTCTGTAAACAAATCTGTAGAATCATTTAAAATGAACATCATAATATCTTCTACTTCTTCCTCCTCATTTATTCTTCTTCTTCTTGTCCTCCTCTCCTAAGTTGTCCGCAAATAGACTTGCAATCCTCTCTGGGGTAGGACACTCTTATATAAAGGATTTCTATGCTTGGATTAAGTCAGTCTATTCTGACAACAGTGTAGTGTTTGGACTATCCTAGCCATGAAGTTCCTGGTAAGTTATTTGCCTACTGTGTAAGCAATGGGTTTTTTAGTATCATTCAGAAAAACTTCATAGCCTACTCTCAAATTTTCTAATTCTCCGATTGTTTTTGATTATTGATTTTCTGATTCAAACATATTAAATTCAGAGCATTTCTGTGTTGAAGGAGAATCATGATTTTTCAAAAAAGATGATTGTTTAAGAAATAGAATATTTCGTCTTCTATTGTACTAGCCGTCAGGCTCGCTTCGCTCGCCATATCCGTCTAGACAGGGGGCGGAGCCCCCTGGACCCCCGACTGGATCGTCCAAGAATGAGATCAGCAGGCTCGCCTGCATTTTTCATTTGAGCATTTTTATCATATGTTAGGACGATCCAGTCGGGGGTCCAGACTAAACGTCTGGCTAAACGGATATGGCGAGCGAAGAGAGCCTGACGGCTAGTAATATAATATTCCCAGGAATAGCTCCGATTAAAGTAGCAGTGCCCAATCAATTTTTCCGCGATAAATGCATTTCAATCTTCAACTTGGTGCCAACCTAAGAAAGTCAACTCAACTTAATGCCAACCTGACAAAATTATTAATTTAGTTGCCAGTTAACAACTGTTTCGAAGAGGTACTCTCTCTAGATTATAGTTCAATATTAACATATGGTATGGACATTTTTCATTTATAATTAAGAGATTGGAATAAGAAGAATATACATGCTAAAAGGCGAATTTTAACCCTTAAAACCACCCTTAGAGTTAAAATATGGCCAAAAGATTTCTTAGTGCGCCTCTAAAGGGCCGTTTTTGAAGGGCTCTAAATTTGAACGTTTTTGGTCCAGTAGATTCTTAGTTCTGCGAGTGAGTGAGTGAGTGCCATTTCGCTTTTATATATATAGATGATATTTATTATTCATTTGAACAAGAACTTAATTTTGTATTCATTTGTATTTCAATGTGGTTGCCCATAATTGATATTCCAAGCTCCAGAGACAAATGATGTTCCACTGAGATTCCAAATTCCACAGCTCATAATGAAATAGGACACTTGGAATAGTATTTTTTACATTCTCACCACACAACAAACCTGCTTTACATAAGTACATCATCAGTAGGCCCACTGTATAGAATATGTTGGTGCTGCATTGAATAATCTTTTCCAAATTTTACTCATAAAACTAACAACATGCAAACTAAATAAACTAATCATTCTGTAAACAAATCTGTAGAATCATTTAAAATGAACATCATAATATCTTCTACTTCTTCTCCTTCTTCCAGACAGGGATTAGGCCTGTTCCGAAAAATAATTATAGAAAAATGTATACATCAAGTTATCTCAATATTATGAATGTAATTCTGTTTCATTTATATCTTATCAATAACAATTCAATTCAATCTAATAAAATTTTTGTTTCAATTTCAACCATTCAGGGTCGTTTGCACAGTAACAGTTCAAACTGAATTCAATTTTCAACTCGATTGAATCCGTATCAAGTCTAGTTGAAATCATCTGTTCAATCTGATAGAATTTATAGGGACAGTGGAAAAATCGTTAGTCCAAGAATCGATGTGTGTGCAACTAGCCTAATGTGAATAATATCATAATTCTCATTAGTGGAATCTTGTTACTTTGTAGATCACCCTCGTATCAGCACTGTGTGCAGTTGCCTTTGTATCAGCAGCACCTCAATTCAGAGGCAATCAACCCCAACCCCAGCAGCCTCAGAGTAGTCCTGTCATTGCAATTGTCAGGCAAGCCCAGGATGGACCAAACTACGATGGGAGATTCAATTACCAGTAAGTATCCTTCACCTATAATTTACCTATTACACTCATTATTCCACTGACTTTACTGATAAATTTCACTCTTTCACTCTATTCTTCATTCTAGAGTAGCAAAGATACTGTCTGCTACTCTAAGGGCCGGTTTCCGAGCTCGGGATTAGCTAAGTTCTAGACTTTGAACAGCTGGAGTCAGGAAATTGTCTTTCCGAAACGGGGCGTAATCGTAGTCATTGTCATAGTCACGTTTGAATTATATTTCGAAAAGAAGAAAATTCAACACAAAATAAAATGAAGAGAGAATAGTGTAAAGTTTCAGCTATTTTGATTCATTTAGGAATGTTTAATATCGTGAAGGAAAAACGTTTCCAATTATAGAAATGAGAAAATAAGAACTGTGAATACTGTGATTTTTCTCAACTAGATTTTTTCTCAAACTGCGACTATGCCCCGTTTTGGAAAGTCAGTTTTCTGACTCCAGCTGTTTGAAGTCTAGAACTTAGCTAAATCACGAGCTCGGAAACCGGCACTTAGAGTACAGACCATCATATGGTATTATTGTTATAGCTATTATTCTATTGTTGCGCTTGCTGCTATTGAATTACTGTGTTTGCTATTTAGCCCAGTCAATGAAGGTCCAAAAAAGCAGTTTCGTTCCGAAAATTAAATAAAAGCTGAATTTCCCACCATCGATGGAACCCTCCCCAGAGGGTCATTCTCCCAAAAGTCCCAAGAAATCCCCTTGGAGCTTCCTGCCCCAACCCCCTAAAACATGAAAAATGCAGGTAAACACGGGAAATCAATTATCTCTGTAACCATTGATCGGAAACGGTTCTATTATAAGCCATTCAATTAGTTATATTATGGACTACAATATTAGTTATATTCATTTTTTCAATAAAATTAACAGTTTTCTTGATAAAATGATATATATGTAAAAATTGAAGGGGTTTGTGATTTGATTTTTTTGTTTTCTCCGATTAACCTCGAAACAAGTAGTTTTAAAGAAAAATGAGCCAAATAATTAATGTAGCCACTCTCATTGCAAATCCATTGATGTATATTGTTATGTATTTGCGATTCGATTTGACGCTGTGGAAGGGGAAACAGTGGACGCGGTATGGCGTGGCTGACTCTCTTCACCATAATAAACAGTAAAATACGACAGTAGTAGGCCTACTGCTTTCTAAGTTGCATCTTATTCACACCATGGCGCTCGAAACAATCAATTTTGTCTATTGTTTTGACATGCGATGAAACTAATTTTTCACATTTTAATTCTCTAAATTCTCTAAAATCATTTTGTTGTTATAGATGTGCTAAATCATGCATTCTATGACAGACAAAGATATTGTTTGCAACCGATAAAATATTCATACTATTACATAATATAATACATATTTAAAATATGTGTGTATGATTATAATTCTATGCTAAAATTTATCATTAGTTTTGTCAAAAACTGAGATAAATCATAGATTACAATAGTGTTAACAGTGGAAATTTCCTGAAAAATCATAGCGTGCAGTCTTAGCTGTTTTCTACAGTTAATATTCTTCAAGCCAGGTTGATAATATACCTTCAGTTGAGCCAAATATATATGACGGCTGAGTCATAAAAAAAAAATTTACATTGGGATAGTTGAGTCGAAACTTTCTATGATTCTCTCTGTAAAGTAGCTTATCTTCCGTTCTTACTAGTTGAATCTAGATATTTAGACAGTTCAATATGAAAATTCAGTAGATTCTAAAGATGAAAGCCATGCAAAAATACAAATTAAGGAAGAGTAAGCATGCATAAAAGGTAGGAAAATCATGAAAGTGTTTCACATTTAACCACAAAGTACCCTACCGTATAAGATTAATTGAAAGACGATTCATCATCTTCTATTATTTTTGTTAACACATCGATTTTTCACCTCCACTCGCATCTTGTCATTCACTATACAAGGTTGGCAGAAGCTTTTCTTTATGTCGATTAATGTTGATTGAAATTGATTTTGATTAGGGCACCAAAAGGATAGATCATTTTCTATTTGGAGCATTCAAATTGAATCTATTTACAGATTTAGTTGGGTGAAGCTATTTGAAAAATGTACCTGATTATCAATTCCATGGTTTTTATACCATTCTAGTTCATTGTGATCATTGAAGGGTTGAAGTGATGAGTTAGTTCAAGTGAATTCTAGTACACAAGTATATTGTGCTTATGATGGGCTCTTCTTTATTTTCTATCGATGTTTTGCTCCAGTAGAGAAAATTTAAAATGTTGTTCCACATTTTATAAGCTTTATAAATAATATAAATTTGATAAGTCCAATATCAAATTAATCGATGTTGACTTTCATTGTATCGCTTTGTATCAATGTTACTTGCACTGTTTGCAATTCATCACTATTCTCTCAAGAATTAGTTTTTTATAAATTTCATGATATGAAAATTAAAATTCAAATGCTTTTTGGATGACGTTCACATTCCACTGTTTTTTTTCAATAATTGTTACGTTGAAGAGTGAGGCAAGTCAATCCATTTGGAAGTAAAAGGAAATCACAGTGCGATTTGAACAGTGGACAGTAACTTTGAAATTCAGTTGCTCAATTCATTACGGCTTGATACTATCATTTATAATTATAGTTGATCAGAAATATGGATTGTCTATGATGTTTATATTTCAGTTTGACCAATCTTCTATCACAGTCTCGCTCTCATTCATAAACATGATAATCCTAAATACGTTGGTTACCTTAAAGATGTAGCTTATCTTACGTCGAACAATGTACAATATAAACAATTTTCATTAAATTACTATTATGATAATCATTGGAATTTCTGCCTGTGATTGAGAAAAAGTCATTTATGAGCCTTGAAATTCATACCTAGAAAAAGTTGCATTATTACTAGAAATTTGTTATTTTTACTATTTATTATAGGTACTGTACATTGATTTCTGTGATTATAGAGATCAACTACTTTATTCTGAATCAGGATAAGGATAAATAGGGAAATTTTGAGATGGGGATAACATCCATAGTTACATAGCATCAATTTGAAAGCTCTGATAATAATGATTTGAACGGAACTGCGATTCTGGCTTGGTATTGCCTCTTCATGTTCAGTGAGAATAGTAAGCTTCAGAATAATTCGTTCTCACTACATGTGATAATATTTGGTAACATTTGTTAATATTTGAACCAAATGTGCAACAAATTGATCTACTTTCAGCTTGAATTTTTTTTTGTTTTTTTGTTCTTGGAAATAAATTTTGAATCTTAATTTTTCACAAAATAAGGATAAGATGAAGGAGACGGACACATAATATATCATGAAACTTTGATGAAAAACGTCAATATCTGAAACTAGAGTTATCAAATTGTGTTACCTCTGACTCGTATGGAGAAGGCACATTTCAAATTAATATAATAAATTCTGTGAGAAAACAACGAAATCCTGATTTTTATCATGAGCATGGTTAAATCAAGAAAATTGTAATATTTTTTAAGAGTATTGAAAAGTGAAAATCTATATACAGCGCATGTCAAAACAATAGACAAAATTGATTGTTTCGAGCGCCATACTGTAAATGAGATGCAATGTAGACAGCAGTATTATTCTGTTTACTATGGTGAAGGGAGTCAGCCGCGTTGGCTGTTTCCCCTTCCACAGCGTCAACTTGAATCGCAAATACATAACAATATACAAAAATGGATTCGCAATGAATGTGGCTACAATAATTATTTGTCACATTGTTCTTTAAAACTACTTGCTTCGAAGTTAATCAGAGAAAACAAAAAAATCAAATCGAAAAACCCCTAAATTTTTACATTATATTATTTTATTAAGGAAACTGTTCGATTTATTGAGGAAATTAATTCGACTAATATTGTAGTCCTTAATTTAACGAATCGGATGGCATATGATAGATTTTTTCCCGATTAATGTTTACAGAGATAATTGAATTCCAGTTTGCTGTTTACTATGGCTAAGAGAGTCAGCCGCGCCGTTCCGCGTTGACTGTTTCCCCTTCCACGGCGTCAAATCAAATCGCAAATACATAACAATATACACCAATGGATTTGTAATAAGAGTGGCTACATTAATTATTCGGCTCATTTTTCTTTAAAACTACTTGCTTCGAAGTTAATCGAAGAAAACAAAAAAAATAAATCGCAAACCCCCTAAATTTTTACATATATATCAATTTATCAAGAAAACTGTTAATTTTATTGGAAAAATGAATAGAACTAATATTGTAGTACATAATGTAACTAATCGAATGGCATATAATAGAGCTGTTTCCGATCAATGAGTACAGAGATAATTGATTTTCCGTGATTACCTGCATTTTTCAACTTTGAGGGGTGCTAGGGGGGAAAGCTCCAAGGGGATTTCTTGGGACTTTTAAGAGAATGACCCTCTTGGCGGGTTCCATCGATGGTAGAAGATTCAGCTTTTATTTAATTTTCGGATCGAAAAAACCTTTATTGACTGGGCTAATTGCTATTACAAAAAATATTATGTTTGCAATTGCTTCAAGTTGTTGAATTTGCGCTGATAGTTTCTAATGCATATTTTTTGTATATTTCATTCATATAACTGTTATTAGTTGTTATACTTCTGAATGATTGCTAAGTTACTTATTTGACTTTATGTTATGTATCTCATATTTATATTTATTTTTGTCTTGTTATCTTTGTCCATCTTCTTACTACTGAATTCTTTAGAAATTGGTGTATACCGTTGGAAAAATAATAAATTAAATAGAAATCTCAGAAAATCAAGAACAGAAAATAACAGAGGGCCAGAAGCAGTTTGATGCACAGTTTATTGAGTGTTTATCTATACTATAATAAAGGAAATAACTGGCTCATACACGTACAGTATAGGAAAATTATGTTTGACACATCATCACGTCTCAACTACTAGACTGATTAACTTGAAATTTTGCATAAAGATTCTTAATTAACCGAGCATGATTATAGGCCTATTTTCAATTCGTCAAGACTCTAGTTCTCAGTTTGTCAATTTTTCAAATAGACACTTGTCGAGAATGGGTTACCTACTAGCAGAGATAAGGGAAGATCTAACTTCTATCTGTTAAAATCTAAGGGAAGATCCAACTTCTATCTGTTAAAATCTAAGGGAAGATCAAACTTCTTTCTATTTGTTAAAATCCAAGGAAAGTTCTAACTTCTATCTGTTAAAATCCAAGGGAAGATCCAACTTCCATCTGTTAAAATCTATGGGAAGTTAACTTCTATCTGTTAAAATCCAAGGGAAGTTCTAACTTTTATCTGTTGAAATTCAAGGGAAATTCTAACTTCTATCTGTTAAAATCTAAAGGAAATTCTAGCTTCTATCTGTTAAAATCCAAAGGAAGTTCTAACTTCTATCTGTTAAAATTCAAGGGAAATTCTAACTCCTATCTGTTAAAATCTAAGGGAAGTTCTAACTTCTATCTGTTAAAATCTAAGGGAAGTTCTAACTTCTATCTGTTAAAATCTAAGGGAAGTTCTAACTTCTATCTGTTAAAATCTAAGGGAAGTTCTAACTTCCATCTGTTAAAATCTAAGGGAAGTTAACTACTATCTGTTGAAATCCAAGGGAAGTTCTAACTCCTATCTATTAAAATCTAAGGGAAGTTCAACTTCTATCTGTTAAAATCCAAGGGAAGTTCTAACTTCTATCTGTTAAAATCCAATGGAAGTTCTAACTTCTCTCTGCTACTAGTAATAAATAATTCATTATTTGCTAGTATATTTTTTTCATTGATTCATTCCATGATTTCCATTCTCAGATTAGTATGAGTTAATATTAAAAAGTCGTGAAGCCATGTCATTATTTTTTGTATCTTATTTTCTATATTGATCAAAGAGTACGTGGGAAACTGGACACCTAGAGTAAATCCTCAACAAATTTAGCTGTGAGTTGAAAATCTCACCATGAAGAATACTCATGAAATCTTCATCTCTTATCACTGATTTTGTGTACCTGTAGTCACATTGTTATCAGCTACAAGCGCGCACTCTTGCAGGCAAAGTGGTAACTATTACCAGTGATTACAAGACTCTACTACACAGAGTACAAAACCTGTACGCTCTCAGTAGGCTACTAACTTGTTGCTATGATACGGTAGTCTATTTTTGGTTCCTACTTTAGAATAGCAAGTCATTCAATGCAGCCTCACAAGAAATAAATTGATGCATTCTCAGCTTTGACATTACTCTACTTTACTCGTTTGTCATATGGAACTGCACTAGTAGTTCTGTGAACAGTAGACCTGTTTGTCAACTGTTTTAAATGTTAACAAACTCAGTTCACGTTTGAATTTGTATTTCATATGATATAATTCATCCAGTTCCGTGATGATCTTTCTATACGATAAAAATTATTTTTTTAGAATCAGAAATATAATAATTTCTCCAGCATTATTTAGTTCATTTGTTCATTCTTATTCACCTATTAAATTAGTTTTTTCGAATGTGAGGGTATTGATACTGATGGGCACGCATAATATTATACCATGACTGCAAAACAAAATATTGAAACCAAAGACCTTAAAGCTGCGGTTAGACCAAATTTATTAGAAAAATGTTAATAACTCAATACTTTTAGATTATAATAGATTAAACATAACTTATCATACACATGATGAACATAATGTGTTTGTCAACTTCCGTTCAATCTAATAGAATCTATAAGGACCAAGTTATAACCATTTTTTAATAACTTTGGTGTAAACCCAGCTTAAAGATGCATACCTCTTTAATGTCTTTGATTGAAACTATGGACCTTATACAAATACAGTAATAGACTGGCTTCTCCACACATCTGTGTAATCAGATGATTTATGATGATTTTTTTTTTTTTTTATTTTTTTTTTTTTTGTGAATTATAACTAACTATTCATCAATGTATCTGTAGTGCAGTTTTGTGTATTCTAATCTTCGTCAAATGCTTTCTTTGAAAAGAGCGTAAATTCAAGTGGTACATCCTCATATAAAAAACTGTAGGTTTATTGAATAATTCTATAGTCTGATTTTTACTCTAATATTGGCCTATGAAGGAGGCTCCTTTTTCCTTTTATATTACCCTTGAAATTCCAAATTCCAAAAACCTTGTATATACGTCGACGCGCAATTTAAAAAGGAACATACCTGTCAAATTTCATGAAAATCTATTACCGCGTTTCGCCGTAAATGCGCAACATATAAATATATAAACATTTGAACATTAAGAGAAATTCTAAACCGTCGACTTGAATCTTAGACCTCACTTCGTTCGGTCAATTAAGGGTGCAACGCTCCCGCAGTTTATGACAAAGTCAAAGTGTAATCTAATATAATACTATTATACTTCATCTTTCAACACAACAGTCAAAAGAACACAACACAACAAATTTCAAATAACATACGATGAGCAAAAATTAACTAACAAAGAAGTCTGCTAATCTGCAAGGATACACACACACAATACAATAAGGAATACCCTGAGTGTTCCATATCATTCATATATAATAATAATTATAAAATAATAATAATAATAATAATAATAATAATAATAAAAAATAAATTCATTTATTCTTCCAATTTATACATTACATATAATCAGAAATTATGAATAGTAGAGTATAAATCATCAATATATCAACATACATCATTCGATGGTATCCCATTGTGCCAATAAACGGTCTCATACAATGAACAATATTGAGATGGTCAACGACTGGCGTCCCTATTGGCCAACACGCCACCATGAATGCTCTCTGATTGGCTGATTCTCGCCAACTCCTAAGCCAATCGTAGCACACTCTGGGTGATTTGTTGGCCAATTCAACGCTAGTAAGAGGCTAGCTTGGTTTAATATTAAATATTATTCTTTATTATTCTTTTCTGTACTCTTACTATGTATAATGAACTATTGTAATTGTGTTGTTATGGAAGCAATTTTCGGGAGAAATCCAGTATGCTTCCATGTTTTCCATAAATAAATAAATTATTCTATGTTAATTGCTTAGCTCAATACATTGCATGGTAGGAAACGAGAGATAGAGGAAGTAATATAGAAAGATTGTAGTTGAATTAACTGATTCTCACTATTAAAAATACAATGTAAAACAGTAGTAATAATTCAAAGGTAAAATTCTCAATCTTTAAAAAATACACACCTATATAAGGGGAACATTGACAATGATCATCACCGATAATAGTCATTGTAGTCACCATAATATCAGAATAAACAAGTTCACAATCAGATGGTTCCACGCTATATCACACTCTTTTATAGGCTTACTATTAGGTTATATGAAAGTATATAATCATAGGGAAACGATAGCATAAGTACCTAGATATCCCATTGTATAGGGCGTTTATGTCGCAACTTTTACTGTTATCTCAAGTCGATAGTTCACATAGTTCTTTCCTATGCAGCTAGCTGTGTGACGCTGGTAGTCTCTCAAATTGTGATGTTCATACACTATCACCCCAACAAAACAGTAAAAATTTACAATAATCGACAGTAATCGGCTTGAGATAACAGTAAGAGTTGCGACATAGATTTCCTATACCATGGGATATCTACTTACGCTATTGTTTCTCTATGATATAATCCATTAAGAATATGTTGATACTATGAAAGGTTCTCTACTCTCATGAAGTGATGGATGATTTGCTACTTCATATGACACGACCAATATTGATCTCATAATCAAATAATCTTCAAATGAACCATTTTTTACTCTCTCATTCTTCATTGATTGATACAATAAGTACATCAAAATGATAGGGAGAGAAAAAAAAGGTTACCTTGTGCTATTCCTCTTCCAAATTTAGATAAGGTTACACATAGTCCGAAATAGGTAGAGTCTTGTAGTGGTTCACTTCACAAAATTTTCAGTCCTTAATTATTTTCACAAAGTAGATGACAATTAAGATGACAATTTGACAATTTCTTAGTCTTTTTCATTCAATCAATTAAGATGCTTCAAAACCAAACAAAGAAGAAATATTTCACATTATTATCACTAAAATAGGAAATGTTGAAGAAATAATTTCAGAGGACCAAAAAAACAAACTTTATAAACTGCTAGTGGATCAATATTATATAACTCTCAAGTAGCCCTTTAGAGAGAGATGAAAATACTTCTCATACTGATTTACAGTGACGATTGTTTTCTATTTCTACTCAGATACGAGACCGAGAACGGCATTCAGACCTCAGCCTCGGGCGACCTGAAAAACGCGGGCACACCTGACGAGGCCCTCGTCATCCAGGGCTCCTACTCGTACACGGCACCCGACGGGACACCCATCCAGGTCACGTACGTGGCCGACGAGACAGGGTTCCACGCCGAGGGCGCACATCTGCCCACGCCGCCTCCAATCCCCGAGGCGATCGCTAAGAGTCTGGAGTACCTGAGGTCGCTTCCGCCTTCCAAGGAGGATGCTCAGCAGCCTTTCAGGAAACGGTTCGCCAGACGCGCTAGGAAATACAGATTGTTGTAGACTGGAATTTGAATAAAAATATGTTAAATTTGATGAGTGTCTTGTTGAAGTTTCGTTTCAACTGCCTGTTTTATTGGCCACTAATAGTAGAACATACATGATATACAGTCGAAATACATTGTGTGTCATCACAGCGGAAGACGTCGAGCAACATTTTCAAGGTTCGGTTTTTGTGAAATTGAATTTTTTCCCACTCATTTCTTTTTCGCTGCTCCATTTGTGGTTGAACTAGTTTTTTTTTTAAATTATAGTTCGTATTTTTCCAATGGTTTATCAATTTTTTTTGGTTGTTTATTCCATTTTACAAGCCTCTCTAGCTGATGACAAAACATGCATGATGTTATACAATGATGAACATTCACATGATGGAATTCACATGTAATTCACATGATGAACATGTGTGTATGCATGATAAACTTGTTTGTTTTACCGTTAGTGACCAGCCATCTGTTCATCATGCATGTTTTGTCATCAGCTAGAGAGGCTTGTAAAATGGAATAGACAACCAATGAAAATTGATGAACCATTGAAAGAATACAAACAATAATTTTAAAGAATCAATTCAACCACAAGTAGAGCAGCGAGGAAGAAATAAGTGGGAAAAATCCCCACCCATAATGGTTTCTCACATATCAGAGTATTCCCTCATATTATATTCAATTATTCAGGATAACACAACTTACAGAAAATTACCACAGGCTTATAAGCCCAAAACGGTTCCAATTCTAATTTATACAACAGTCCAAATGTAGCTAGGTTATGTGTCACTTCAACATTCTTCAGTTACACACTCAATTTACAATTCAAAACACACAAAAATCATTCTTAAATTGAAAAAATACTTCTACATTTTATCCCCCTTTAGTATCAATCTATAATAATTTATTTCAATTCAATTCAATAATTCTTTATTGTCATATACAGTGCACAAGAATACATAGATATATAAAGGAATAAATATCAATTCACAAAGATTGCATGCATTATTGACCTGGATATTATTGCTAGCCATAAAAAGTTTGCAAGTCTTGAAAAATTTAACAAAACTTGCAATTCTGTTATTCAAAATTCCGAGCCATCGGTCGACGACTGCATCGCAAACATGCCCACTATACTGTATATTATTCAATAACAAACAACCACGACACATCCACCAACCGATGGCCCAAAACAACTAGCCCATTAGCCTGTACGAAATATAACTTGCACCGACACAACAACAAAGGAAATAGTCCCACATGAGTCTTAGACTTGTGTGTGGGACGAGTATCATTATATTGTGATATTTTGTGACTAAAATAGTTGAGTAGAAGTTTAGAGATATAAATTAATATAACCTTTACAGATTTAGAAAGAAGAGCAAAGAACAAACGGCAATACAATTATAATTGTATGTATCCATACAATTTTATTTCACCCTCGCTCTACAAAGGCTCATCAGCCTTTCAGGAAACGCTTCGCCAGACGTGCTATGAAGTGCAGACTGTTTTAGTTCGGAAGGATTTTTTCAATAATAAGTTTGTAAAATTTGATGAGAGTTTTCTGAAGCTTTGTTCCATCTGTCTTTATGTACAATAGCCTACATCTGTTAATGTATGTTGTACTGATTACCATACATAGGCCTATATATTTATCTCTTTCCTGTATAGGGCTACTTGTAATATGAATATTAAGAAAATAAAATGGCATAAATGACCGAAACATGTTTTAAAAAAAGGGTACTGAGATTTTTATTTTCTTCATATTTATAGGACTATATAATTATACTGAGATTATAATAATACTGAGATTTACGTTATTAAGTCAACCAGGCAGACCCTGATCAACATTTTTGGTTCGACAAAACTTGCAATGTTAACTTTTATAGTGTAAAAATAGCGGCATCAGGAATAATCGACAACTCTGTAGTAATATAAATTCCACAATTAAAAAAAAATTCTGATCATGAGCTCATAGAGCAATGGATTCTCTCAAATTTTATGCATAATTTTACATATTTACGCATTTCCCTACGATTGTTGCAGAAGTCTAAGGCTCAACTCACACTTACGCGACTCAGGTCGAGAAGAGATTCGACTCTATTCGAGAGCATGTGTTTTCAAATGGTGATACTCAGACCAGTCGATTCTAGTCTCCGCGACTTCACCATTCGAAAACACATGCTCTCGACTAGAGTCGAGTCACTTCTCGATCAGAGTCGCGTAAGTGTGAGTTGAGTCTCAGTGTTTAGTATTTGTTCTGAACAAAGCTCAGGCTAGAGCTACCAGAGGACTGTAATTTACTATTCAAATAATCAAATACAAACAAGGGGCAAAATGAATCGCTTCATGCAAAAAGGGCTTCAGTCAAGTGATCATGGTTTTGAGAAAAACAAGAAAAACTGTCTCACTCAAAAACACAGAGAAATTGAAAACACATATTTATTTTATTTGAAGGGAGATATTTTCAATATTGAATTTTTATAAAGAAATTCAATAATTTTTTTATAATTATTGAGTAAAAAATTTTTTTGTTGGTTGACTGAAGCCCTTTTTGCACATAACCCTATGCAAAGCTCTTGTTGCATGTAAATTCACCTTTATAACACTTTTTTTCACACTCAAGTGACTATATATTGCAAAATTCAACATATTTTGCCACTGGAAAGCAGTATATTATGAACAAAAAAGGATTTTTGACTAAAAACAATACAGTTGAGAATTTTTTAACAGTAAGTTTTAATGATCAGCTCATGTGGAAAAAAGTAAATAAAAAACTTTAAAGTTTTTAATTTTTTCAAATTAAATTTCAATCATCTTGTATTTCTGGATCGATTCCTTCTACTGTAGGCCAGTCCATGATGCTTTTGTAGAACTCAAGATGTTCTTGGGGAATATATGGTAGGAGATGCCTGACGTCGTTCAGCTTTGCTGTTTTGATTGGAATATTACTTTGATAAGCTGCAGCTGGTGGCAAAGTTGGCTTCGCATTCGCATCCTTACACATCTTAAACGAGTGACTCACAATACTATCAATCATTTTCGAGGCATATATTATACCTTGCTTATTTTTGTTGAAAGTCATTTGTCTGTAGCTGCTTATCTCAAAATGAATTTTATTTGCTTTTGGAACGCTTTTTTTGTTTGTTTCTTGTGAGATGCAACTTTTTTTATAATAGGTAGGCCACAAGGCTTTGAAGTTCAGAATATCACTACTTTCAACTTCCTTTACTACAAATTTTGGATTGTTACCAAGCTTAGTGCTGCTACTTTCAATAAGATTTCGAATTTCACCAACAGTGTAAATTCTGTCATACTTTTTAACATGCCGTTTAATTGTGGCAAAATCCCTATCACAGGGCAAAAACGAGTGGCCCCTTACTGGAAAGAACATGGTGACTTTTTCAAAACGACCTGTATCTGTGAGCATCAACAAAAATCTGGTCAATGTGTGATTTTTATTTTGACCCCCACAGTTGTCTGCAAAAAGTCTTAACTCTGTTACTTCTGATGGTACCTCTTTCAGATATTCATAGAGAAACGAGCAAACCTCATTAGGGGTCTTATTGGCCTCACCCTCATGATAAACATAAACTTTTGCTGTCCTTTGTTTTATGTTGTGGATTGAAAAAACATTTACTGTAATCTGTCGCAGGTAAAAAGTTTGCTGGACAGGAATTTGAGGAATGCTGAGATTTTGCATGAAATCCATGCATATGGAAAGTACATGTGATTCATTTTTAGGGTTCATGGCTTCTTCTTGGATTTTGTTGTAAAACTTCTTTGCTCGTCTTTTATGTACCATTAATTCTGCAGTTGCAACTCTCTTAGCTGCATCATTCAAGTGTGGGTTCTTAAGCTTAATGCTAAGCTCTTCACATGTGGAACAGGTGTCAATCTGGGGTCTTCCAAACCTAAGGTTAAAGTTTTCGTGAAAAAACTCATAAAAATATGCTGGACTACAAATTCCTGGGTGTTTGGCAACCAATAGATCGTACATAGTTTTAATACTGAGTCTTGCATCCAAATACTCTGTGGCCCTACCAGCATAATGACTAAGCTTAGTTGGAAAACTCTGAATATGGCTTCTAATTTTTTCTTGGTTTTCAATACTCATTCTGTTAACACTAGGTGCCTTTCCCCTTTTGTCTAATGGATTTTTTCCTTCTTTGGCCAGTGATCTCAGTCTTTTCACTCGCTTATCACTAATTGATAGTAATGATAAAAAAGCTTTGTAACATACCGGAGTCCTTTGGTTACCAACCATAACAAAGTAGGTATACATCTTATCAACAGTACGTGCACTATCATCCTTCCGTGGACGTCGTTGCTTCACATCATGAATTTCAATCAAGCTTTGAATGAATAAATCTTGCTCATTTTTAGAAGGTAGGTTCAAAATACGTTGTAGTATGTCGATTCTGTCCAACTCCTGTATTCCATCAAAGCACTTGTGTCTCTTGCAACTGAAACAAAAATAAAATGTTTCAAATTAGATAAGGTAGGTAGGCTAGGTAGGTAAAGCTGGATTTATACAATACTAAAATTTAGTAAATTTTAAATACTGATAATCATGTACATTAGGCTAGAAAGAATAGTAATGGTAGAGTACCAGTAAGTACAAGGTATGGGTAGACCAGGTAGAATGGTGATATTAAGCTCAGGAACAAGTTTAACAAAGGATGTACCTTTTAATAATAAATTATTTAACAAAGCAGAAATTCACTACCGGTAAGATAAACTTCTATTGAACACACCATTGAATGAGAAAATTATTATTCAATGTCTGCATGACATATTTCATCACAGACAGTTATTGTGTTAATATGAGTGTGAAAAGTTTTTGTTGACATTGGAGTCTTTGATGGATCAAGAAATCCAAGATTGTAAAAATGACTATATCTTATTCAATTAAGTTAATTTTAATTTTTCTTACTTGCATGGAGGTCCTGATTGTTTTGCATGTACAGTTTTTCCTTTGTAGTTCTTATACTCAGCACCGCTGTTCCTAGCCAGTTTGTTCACGTTTCTTCTATACGTTTCTTCGTGCCTTTTCGCGTTCAACTTGCAGGCTATACACTGTGTTTCGAACAAAGCTCAAACTGGATTCTTTATAAATTCGAATCCGATCCAAATTAATTCAATTCAATACTATTTACGCTGTTATATTCATAATTCACACACACTACACTCAAACAATTATTTACAAGAAATTTCCGATCGAAAATTACATTACAGACAAACACAAATTTTGTCTTGCACAACAAGACGGGCTGACGAAACAGCACAGATTAGACTAGGACGATAAGGCCAAAGCAGCAGGACAGTCTGCGCTGGCGCAAACACAAGCCTACTATTGGCAGAACTGCAGTCTGGCATTCTGGCGCTACAATTCGAATTCTCTGGCCAGACCAGTATTAAATCTTTTGTTTCAGAATAATAGATCTATTTTTTGAGAAAGGAACTTGGTTGAATTGTTTGGAACAAAATTGTTTCTACTCTGTAGCTTCACTAAGAACTGGTAAAAAGGTGAACATAATTTCAAAAGTACGAGTCCCCATCCCTACCCTTTGTACTGAGAAGATTTTTTGAACAACCCTCATCCCTTGACATTCCATCAAACTCTTTTTGAAAGATTGAGATCAAAATAAATTCTGAGAGGGTCCCAGGTCACAGGGGTTTGAAATGACCACTGACGAACCTCTTAGTCTGTCTTCTAACGGACATTTTGAGTCCGCAATTCAGGGTCCCAGGTCAACAGTGTTAAAAATGACTACTGACAAACCTCTCTGTCTGAGTCCCCAATTCATGTAAGTTAAGGATGGTCTTAGAAGGGATTGGTACCCCTGAGTAATTCAATATAACATATTTTTGTTCACAAATGTTGCCACTCCTGAAAATTCGAAAAACACAAGTCAAATAAGCACTGCACATCATGTTGTCTTTTCCTCTTTAGGGCTACTCTTAAAATATAATATTAAAAATAGGAATCTGAGTACCTCTTTTAAAATTGTTTGAAAGCACATCATTATTGACCGAGCGAAGTAAGGTCTAAGATTCAAGTCGACGGTTTTGCATTTCTCTTTATGTTTATATGTTTTTTGTTTATATTTATGTTTATATGTTCCGCATTTACAGCGAAAAGCAGCAATAGATTTTCATGAAATTTGACAGGTATGTTCCTTTTTGAATTTCGCGTCGATGTATACATACGGTTTTTCTAAATTTTGCATTTTAAGGATAATACGAAAGGAAAAAGAGTCTCCTTTGAACGCCAATATTACCGTAAAATTCAGACTTTAGAATTATTCATCATAAATCAGCTGTCTAGTGGACTATAATACTACCCATTCAAAAACATCGAACATCATGAAAATGTCCATCAACGCTAGTAGACAGTTGTCTATAATACTACCTGTTCGAAAACATCGAACATCTTGAAAATGTATCTTTCCATCAACGTTAGTAGACAGTTGACTATAATACCACTCGTTCAAAAACATCGAACATCTTTGAAATGTATCTTTCAATCAACGTTGTAGACAGTTGCAGCCAGACCTGATAACAGCGCTCACACTCACATTCCGGGACGACACGTCACGGTACAATAGGACAGAAATCTCTATATGTTCATTTAGGATTTTCCTACACATTTTTAATTGATAAATTATTCATCAATTTTTGAAAAAACATAACAACAGGTCAATGTAACTCACTGAGCGCGAGGTCTACTGTTCTCAGAACTACTAATATACATCCTCATCCACATCCTATAAACTCCAAGCAGTTTAACATGTTTGATTCGTGATAAAGAAATTATGATTTTATTAATTTATACAAAACTCACAGAGAACATGGTCATATTTTATGGGAGAGTAGTGAAGGGATTTCTTGTTCTATAATCTGAAACAGACGATACTAATTCTAATTGCATGATGGAAAGATACCCAACTCGTAGAACATGTTTATCTGATAATAATAAATTATGTGAAACATCGGGAATCATGAGTTTGAATTTCCATACCAGCTCTGTGATTACAGATACGAAATTTATTCATATTTTATGGTTGTTTTTCTGATAATCAAATATTTTTGAAACAAAGAATCACTTGAAATTCTTCAACCGTCAGTTGCACAAGAACACAAGTGAATTTAACGGTCGTTGATGATGCGTTATCTAACGGAACAGACGTATTACAGGAATCAATTATCGGATCTAAAGATTGGTGCAATATAGTCAGGTTAAGCCAGAAACACACATCGATTTTTGTTCGTATCATATTTTGCCGTCGTTATGAATTCTGTTCGATTATACGGAACTTGACAAACATAATCTGTTTAATCCAATAGGATTTACAAGGACGGCAAAAAAATCTTAGGAACAGAAATCGATGTGTGTATAGCTCAACCTTAGTAGACAGTAACCTGTGTGTAACAGTATTTTAACTTTGTGTGCAGCTAGCCTTACGGTGAATAGTTTTCATAGGATATCGAGGAGCTGAACCTCTATGTAGTAATTTTTGACAATAAAAGCAAATCTAGCTTACCAATATGATTCTGTATCATGTCAATAAGCCTTAGACCTTGTTGCTTCCTCATTGGATGAGTTGATTCCATAATAGTGAATCAATGAATAATGTTAGACAGTGAGCCTAGCAGGGTTAGCATGATTAGAGTTTATGAATCTCTAATATCAAAGATATTAGATCTTGATCAATTGATCAAGATGTTAAAATAATCAATGATTATTCTCTTTTCAATGATCTATTTCTTGTCACTTCCTTTCAATGATCAATGATCTGAAAATAATAATATTTCCATCCAGATAAAAAATCTGGATCTTCTAATATCATGATTGATATTATGAAGTACCGGTTGCACAGAAGCCGTTAAATTTTAATCGTGATCAACTCCACGAGAACCAATCACAGAAGCCGTCTTTTCAAAGAATCCTTCTCTTATTGGTTCACGTGGATTTATCACGGTTAAAATAATTTAACCGGCTTTTGTGCAACCGGGCCGGAGTCTATTAGGCTGAGAAATCTCTAAATAAAATTGAAAATCTATTTAAAATATTACAAGAAATGGCTAAATCATTATCAGTTCACAGAATTGGAATAAGAATCTAGAAATAAACAACTAACAGCTCCATATGTGGGAAATAGGAAATAGAAGCTTTTGATTTTTATTAATGTCGTGAGTAAATCTGGTATTCAAGAATACATGATTAGAGATATTTACATCCATTTATCACTATTTGAAAGATTTTTGAAGAATTATTGTTCAATTGACAAAACAAATTAGAATCTATAAATGAACAACTAACAGCTCCATTTTTGAAAAATAGAAAAAGAAGCCTTTGAATTTGATTAATGTCGTGAATGATCTGGTATTCAAGAATTCATTAATAGAGATATTTACATTCATTTATCACTATTTGGGAGATTTTTGAAGAATTATTCTTGAATTAACATAACAAAATGAGTTGATATTGTCGATTCTCTACCAATCATGACTGGATTTTTCGCATGAATTGATGAATGCGATGAATTGGACTCAATATTATCATAGAGAAACAATAACATAAGTAGATATCCCATGGTATAGGGCGTTTATGTCGCAACTTTTACTGTTATCTCAAGCCGATTACAGTCGATTATTGTCGATTTTCACTGTTTTGACCGGGTAAGAGTGTATGAACAGCACAATATGAGAGACTACCAGCGTCATGAAGCTTCACAGGAAAGAACTACGTGGACTATCAGCTTGAGATAACAGTGAAAGTTGCTACATTGAAATTGAAATTGTAATTTATTTGCCACATAATTTTACAGACATAAAATTAACGCCACGAACATATACGCCCTATACCGTGGGATATCAACTTATGCTATTGTTTCTCTATGATATGATAAAGTAAACAGCCGAGATGTGAGTCGAACACTATTGGCCGGTAGCTGAATGAAGGAGGGAGCTTCAAACCATATTGGAGTCTCCTATTGGTCGGCATAGTCCAATCACAGAGTAGCACTTGCTGCTTTAATACCTTTAATGCCTTTAATACCCTCAGCTTCATCCATTACCCACAATTGTGGGATCGATGGCGTCAAAAAATCAAAACACGTACGAAACACATGTAAAAAAAAAGGTAACAGTTCAGATGGCAGTGATCTCATGCTCATTCTCTATAAAAATTCGAATTATCACCCATAGATTCGTTTACACTGTAATATGCCTTTGCACACAGTAGCTTCCGGTCGGTTCTCCTGAAGGCGGCCTCATCCAATTGCTTCACACTATTAGGCAGCTTGATGTAAAATTTCAGGGTTGAAATCCTGTAACTGTTTCTCTATCATGTGTAGCCATTTTGTGAATTTTTGAATATTGAGAAAGCGATGAATTTCGTTCGGCCAAGAAGATGCAATCAAATCTGACTACATATATCAATGAACTTACGATAGAACGTTTTGTCAATAATAATAATAATACCGAGGGTGATGCCACATAAGATCTTAGGCTTGTGCTTGGGTGGATGAGTGATTATGATGATGAGAAATGACGACTGCTTTTTAGGTAGTCGGGACCGACAACTTATCGTTTCCTCCGAAAGACGGGGTGGCCGTATATATGTGATTGTGCTGTGGTCAAAAACTTTTGCCGCGGTCGAGATTCGAACTCGGGTTCTCTTGATTATTAGGCTCAAATTCACCAAAAACGAAAACTAGATTTCAGCGGCAGTTGGTTCTAAATCAAATGATTTTGAATTGGTCTTGTAATATGATTTTTATTTCAGTAGAATCAACTGGCGCTCAAACCAAGTTTTCATTTTGGCAAATTTGGTCCTTAGACATTTACACATATACAATACACAACTCTTATATGATTTCTGTCAGTTACAAATTGCTTCGATAATTTTACGAGAGCCATATTGTTGACCGTGCGAAGTAAGGTCTAAGATTCATTGACCGAGCGAAGTGATGTCAAAGATTCAAGTCGACGGTTTTGCATTTCTCTTTATGTTAATATGTTTATATTTATGTATGTTCCGCATTTACAGCAAAACGCAGCAATAGATTCTCATGAAATGTGACAGGTATGTTCCTTTTTGAATTTCGCGTCGACGTATAGACTACATACGGTTTTTTTTTAAATTTTGCATTTTAAGGATGATAGAAAAGGAAAAGGAGTCTCATTTGAACGCCAATATTACCGTAAAAATCAGACTTTAGAATATTATTCATCATAAATCAGCTAGTGGACTATAATACTACCCGTTCAAAAACATCAAACATCTTGAAAATTTATTTTTCCATCAACGTTAGTAGACAGTTGACTATAATACTAACCGTTCAAAAACATCGAACATCTTGAAAATGTATCTTTCCCTCAACTCTGTAGACAGTTGCAGCCAGACCTGATAACAGCCCTCACACTCACATTCCAGGGCGACACGTCACAATACGATAGAACAAAAAACTTTATGTTTATTTAGAGTTTTCTCTAGACATTTTAGATTGATAAACTATTTTTTAATTTTTGAGAAAACATAACAACAGATCAATGTAACTTACTAAGCTCGAGGTCTACTGTTCACAGAACTACTAGTTGACCGAGCGAAGTGAGGTCTAAGATCTAAGTCGACAGTTTGGCATTTCTCTTTATGTTTTAATGTTTATATGTTTTTATGTTGCGCATTTACGACGAAGCGCGGTAATAGATTTTCATGGAATTTGACAGTTTGTTCCTTTTTAATAATTGCGCGTCGACGTATATACAAGGTTTTTGGAAATTTTGCATTTCAAGGATAACATAAAAAAAGGAGCCCCCTTCATACGCTAATATTAGAGTAAAAATCAGACTATAGAATTATCCATCATAAATCAGCTGTCGAGTGGATAATAAATTGCATGCCATGACTCATGCAATTCAATATCTCAATGTAACTTGGTAAAAAATCAGGAGCTGTGTAGACTATTAATTGCATGCCTCATTGAATGCAATTTTCATGCACTATTAAATGAACTATTGATTGCGTGTAATAACACATGCAATTAATAACGAAACTAACATAGTATTGTCTCTCGAACTTTCTCTGCTTTGAACTCGGGCTGTCCTGTTGTCAGTATGTCTTGAAGGAGATTAGCTTTTGATGTTAGCATTTTTGATACACCAACCCGAACAGCCATCAGCCGTTTTCACACCGATATCTCGCCGACATGACTTACAGGCAGGATTTACTCTGATGGACAGTATAAGAGGAGGCTGCGATCTATAACTGCGCGAGATCTACTGTTCACAGAACTACTATGTCTGTCTTCAAATAAATTGAATGGGATAGATAAACAAATGATGACAAATTTGAAGGAGAAATGCCATTGGAAAGTATTTACAACACGGCATCCCAAGAACTTTCAAGTAACAACCCTAGTTACACGGTTGCACTTGTAGTTCAAACTATCCATATAGGTTCTCAGTATTTGAATAGCATTACTGAAACTATTTGCAAGCAAATAAACTGTCATTGCGCATGCGCAGTGTACCATAATAGTGAGCGGCGAAGAATTAACACAGAGATAACCTTTTAGCTATGGATGATCGGTGAGGCCACAGCTTTCCGCTCAAAGGTCAACTCACTGATCACGATTCTCGGTTCTCTCTTCTCTCTTTTTTACTCATTATTACTCTCTCTTTCGTCGTGTATTATCATCTTTTTCTATTCTTATGGTCATCATTCTTCTTGAGTTCCTTCCATTTTTTCTCGTTTTTAATGGTGTCTATAAATTTGACAAAGATTGTCCCAGAAGTGAAGACATAACCTATTCTTGGAAAACGTTACTATTCATCAAAGCTCGGTATATGGTAACAGTTTTCACTGTTACCATACATACTAGCACATTAACCGAAACACCGGTCTGTGAGACCGGAGGCAATAGTATATTTCGCACCTAGGGCCGAAAATGAGACTTTTCTGGCTCGAAATCGGTTTTCAAGTCCGAGGCCGTAGGCCGAGGACTAGAAAAGATTGAGAGCCGGAAAAACATTTTTGCCCATGGTGAGAACGTAATTTTCGCCACACAGAAAAATAAACAATATATATATGAGAATAATAATTATTCTCATTGTCTATATAAGCACTTCCGAAAGCAAAAGTGGAAGGTCATAGCTCTAGCAAATCTGAATATCAAGAAATTGTCCAAGTATTTTTATTTTTTATTCTGATTTGTCTAAATAACCTAAAAGATTATGTTCAATTATGTAAGAGATTGAGTTTATACTTTTTATTCTTCCAAATGACAATAAGATGATATTATTATAAATGTTTTAATTATTGAATGATAAACACAAATAATGAAAGTTTTTGATCAGCTGGTTTATCACACTTGAAAAAGTTTTTGATCAGCTGGTTTATCACACTTGAAAAAGTTTTTGATCAGCTGTTTTAGCACACTTGAAATTCGGCCAATCTGATGTGATCTGAATGTCAATGGAGTTTAGGTTAGAAGTTCTATCCTTCTATGAAAATCGAATTATTTGAATAGTTTATAATATATATCTTATCTGTATTTTATTCATTTATATAAAATGATAGTATATTATTACAGAATACTTTATTGAATTCTAGAAGCATAAAATGATTCCGTTTATCCACCATGTTCCGTGATAAACGCTTACTAGGAGGTTTGAGGTTTGATTCTATTATACTCTGAAAATTGAATTTGAATAGTTTATAATATCTCATTTGTATTTCATTCATCCAAATAAAATGATAGTATCTTATTGCAAAAACTTTATTCAATTCTAGAAGCATAAACTGATTCCGTTTCATAAACTATTTTGTAAACACGTTCACATCAAATCAGAATCAGCTGACTTCAAGGTTATTTTACAGCCCTAGGGCCGTAAAAATTTTACCGGCCTGGTCAGAAAACAATCACTTTCGGCCTCCATATGACGCACGTAAACCAGCTCATTACATCCAAGTGGGGCGAAAAAATTATTTTCTCCATAGTGGCAAAATTGTGAATCAGAAATTGCTGCCCGCTCAAATACCTTCTCCCCCACTATTCCTCAACATTCTCCAACAATGCTCATCAGCCCCCAACTCACGGTTATCAAGTAAACATCAATCTATTGGAAACGTACCGGTCTCAGCTACCGGATCTTTCGGATAACGTTCATTTTCTACTGGTCTAGAATACCGGATGTTTCGACTAATAGATATTTTGAGCATTCAATTTTCTTTCTAACGCTTTTTTCTCTTCATTATTTCGGTATTTATTGACATGTTCTATTTGGAAAACTAATTTTTGTAATTTAGAAAACGTTGGTTTAAGAAAATTGATGACAATGGAGGAGTTATCAACCATACAAGCCCCAGCCTTTGGAACTTGTATCAATACGATGCTTCACAATGAAGTGTCACAAAATAAACATTCATTTGACGAAATAGATGATTCCGACCACTATAGTTATTTATGAACTTGCCTTGCTGATAAAATAACTGCAGGCTGAAAACGTTTGCTCCATCAAGTTTCTTGATAACAATGAAAAACATTATTATTTTCAATGATTAGCTTTCAATTTTGCTATGAAGCCTACATTGATAGAATATTTCTCCATGATTATTGTTCTGAGTAGTAGCTGATACTATATCTTACACGGATTTTTGTATTGTGTGTGTTCTTACATCCAACATTATACATCTATTACATATCAATGTTTCCAAATTTTTTTCTATTCTTCCATCACTTAGTTTGCAACTGAAATCTATATTATACTTTACTATAATTGAAATTTACCAATGAAAAATATTCAAATTCATATTTAGTAGAAAATATATCAAATATAACACTTTAAGCAAGACCCGGTCTGTGAGACCGGATGTTTCGGTTTAGGTCAGTTCGGACCATGTTTCGGTTAGAGTGCTAGGGGTGCCAGGGGGGGGGTAAAATTTTCATGATTTGAAGGTTTTCCCATAGCCTCCAGTGTGTTCTCTAACTGATTTCCAGGTGGGTTTTCCGAGACAATCAGCCCTGATTGGCTGAGAATTTTTCGTAATTTTTTGTCTTTTGCAGCTTTAATATAATAAGATAACTGCTCTCTAGTATCTTTCATAGTATGAATACAGTCATGAATGAATGGACTCAACTTTCCTCTCATATTTGTTGACGTGATGGAGTTAGGACAGTGATGACCACTCCACCACTCAATCACGAATTAATGAATGAATGGAAGTTTTACAAAGGACGGGAGTCCAATTTCTATCCTCTAAATTTCAGAGATGCGTATAGTACAGAGTTTAGCCTCACGAGCACGCGTATTACGTTTTTTATCAGCTGATGCTATGCTTATTATAATTATTTTACCATGCTTATTAGAGAAAACCTTCTCTTACAGTTCCCACTATACTCGCTTTCTGATTTCCTCCAGCTGCCAGTAGAGAATCATTTTTTGGAAACCATACGTGATAGTACTCTGTAGTCTTTTATATTTTTATGTGTTTATATTTAAACTAGCCGTCAGACTCGCTTCGCTCGCCATATACGTCTAGCCAGGGGGCTCCGTCCCCTGGACCCCCGACTGGATCGTCCAAGAATGAAATCAGCAGCCTGCATTTTTCATTTGAGCATTTTTATCATATGTTAGGACAATCCAGTCGGTGGACAGACTAAACGTCTGGCTAAACGGATATGGCGAGCGAAGCGAGCCTGACGGCTAGTAATATAATATTCCCAGGATTGAAGTAGCAGTGCCCAATCAATTTTTCCGCGATAAATGCATTAAATCTTCAACTTGGTGCCTACCTAACAAAGTCAACTCAACTTATGCCAACCTACAAAATTATTAATTTAGTTGCCAGTTAACAACTGTTTCGAAGAGGTACTCTATCTAGATTATAGTTCTATAGTAGCATATGATATGGGAATTCCAATTATAATTAAGAGATTGGGAGAAGAAGAATATACATGCTAAAAGACAAACTTTAAACCCTTAAAAACAACCCTTGGAGTTAAAATATTGCCAAAAGATTTCTTAGTGCGCCTCTAAAGGGCCAACTTTGAACGTTTTTGGTCAGGTAGATTTTTAGTACTGCGAGTGAGTGAGTGAGTGAGTCAGTCAGTCAGTGAGTGAGTGAGTGCCACTTCGCTTTTATATATATATATAGATGATGCATTATGTACGTTGAATTATTTTACTCTTGATATTATTGTTTTATTGATATATATGGAGGAAACCTTAAATAGAGGTTTCCAATAGCATTGTTTGTGTCCTGAATGTAATGAAAATTTTATTCTATTATTCTGTTATTTTATTATGATGTATTTATAAAGTATATTTTGACGTTTCCGATAGCATTTTTTGTATGCACTAAAGGAATAAAAATCATTCTTATTCTTATTCTTATTCATATTTGTACAGAAACAGTAACATACAGGTATAAGAAGCATCAGCTGATGAAAAGCAAAATATATGTGTTCGTGGCGCTTAAGTCTGTAAGCTCCTTCAGAAAAGAAATATTTTTGAAAATGAATAATTATTATTGAAAGTCTTTGAAGAATAATATTATGTGTTGGACTGGTCACTAACGACAGGACTTGCATATCTATAGGTGCGTACAGATTTACGCGCCGCGAACATGAGTAATTCACTTTTAATCAGCTGATGCCAAGCTTTTTATGTCTGTATCCTTAGTTATAGAAGAGACTCAGCCCATTGTATATTCATACTGAAAGTCGATGAAGCCAAAATCTACTGCCATATCACCATATCGTGACGTCAGCATCGCATAGAAAACTTTTCTGCAGAGTTTGTTTACATTGTTTTCTATCCGATGCTGACGTCACGATATGGTGATATGGCAGTAGATTTTGGCTTCAGAGGCTAGACTTCCCAGCGTGTCTATTCATTTTCATTTCATTTTATTCATTTATATTTTTATAAATTTTGATATATATTTTCATTTATATTTTTGTATGCACATTATGATGAACACATGTTCATCATTGTATCCTATATGCTTTGTCATCGGCGAGAGCCGTCTAAAGTCCCGCTCACACACATAGATTTTTGTTCGTACGATATTTTGCCGTCCGATATTATGAATTCTATCAGATCAAACAGAACTTGACAAACATTATCTGTTTGAAATAATCTGTTTAATTCAATAGAGTTTATAAGGACGGCAAAATATCGTACGAACAAAAATCTATGTGTGTGTAGCTAGCCTATCGTACGAACAAAAATCTATGTGTGTGTAGCTAGCCTAACATAAAATAAACAACTCATAACGAAAACTCAACCACTGGAAAATTACAAACTATAATGATACAAGAATAATTAATCTGCAAGTAGCAGCAAAGAAGAAATAAACAACAAGAAATCGGGGATACAAAAATCTAACCTCAAAAAATTTTGCTCGAAGTCTTCAGCTGTGATGACACAATATTATTTATGATGACATGTGTATCATGAATGTTCATCAAGTGTGTCCCACCGTTACCTAGCGCCGCAGTGCAGGATGGTTTCTCACACCTTGGCGTTGTTGTCATTTGAGATGGGAGTCTGGCTTGGAAGTGTTTCGGCCGCATTGCAGGATGACTGTTAACGGTTGCCGGAAGATCAACAGCTGGTTTTTTCGTTATTTTTCGTGATAGAGAAATTCTGATTGCAGATTCGATCTCAGCGACCCCAAGTTTAGCCTGAAGGCTCAGAATGTCAACAATGTTTTTAAATAATTAAAAATTATCATGAAAAGTCAATCATATGATAGATAGTACACCACGTTTCTGTGAACTTTCTACTGGTGAGCCATCTCAAATGACAACAATGCCAAGCTGTGAGAAACCATCCTGCACTGCGGCGCTAGGTTTACTGCGGCCGCTCGCATTCCCACCAACGCTGCTATTATTTGCTGTCTCAGCGCCCAGTCCGAGTCAGACAAGCATCCAGCCTGCACTGCGGAGCTAGGTTAAACCATAGAGAAACAATAGCATAAGTAGATATCCCATGGTATAGGGCGTTTATGTCGCAACTTTTACTGTTATCTCAAGCCGATAGCTCATGTAATTATTTCCCGTGAAGATGTGTGACACTGGTAGTCTCTCATATTGTGCCGTTCATACACTCTCACCCCAACAAAACAGTAAAAATCGACAATAATCGACAGTAATCGGCTTGAGATAACAAAGTTGCGACATAAACGCCCTATACCATGGGATATCTACTTATGCTATTGTTTCTCTATGGTTTAACCTAGCTCCGAATTTTGTGACCAGCCTTAGATTTTAGAATTCTTTAGGAGATTACACAATTGTCAGGATCAAGAGAGATAGACTAATATCTCTCTTGATCCTCACAATTATGGAAATCATATGAATGAACTTGAAGAAGTGGAGAATCTCAATAACTGAAGAATAAAACAAAACAGAGATATCTTATACACACATGAGGTTGTTATATTCCATGGTACAAGGAATAATTACTTGTATTTAATCATTCATTTATCGGAGTAATCGATTCCATTTATTCTATTCAAATAATATCTATCCAATTTTCACAACAGTTCCCAAATGACAATATCGTGATATTAGCCACTGAAATCCAAAGTTAACCGACTTAATTTTTAAATTAGAATGAAGAAAAAAAATCAAACAAATTTATTGAAATGTTAGTGGATTGTATCATACTTATCCTCACCTGAACCCACTCAAGATCATGTTTTCTAATGCAAGTTCCAATGAAATTATCATTGTATCACGATAAGATAATAAAAACAGAAATTAATTCCACAGCACAACAATTTCTACTTGTGGGACGACCTCAAGACGGCCTTCAATAATATCCCAGTCATACTGAGTATTATCATCCTTACAATTTACAACATACTTTGGTATGATCCTACAATAAACCATAGTATGACATGGTAGAGTATGGTACAATAAAATTCAACAGGTCATAGCAAGTTTCATGGCAAAAGTTGTCCACCTATTGAATCTTACACTCTCTCGTACTCACTAACTCTCTCACTCTCACTGTCTATCTTCTTTTTCTCTCACTCGTTAATTATCTATCACTCTCTATCAGAATCTAACTCTTTCTCACTCTCACTTACTCTTTGTCTCCTCTTTTCTCTCACTCTCATTTTTTCCCACTCACACTCTCACTCTACTTCTTACTCCCTCACTCACTCTCACTCCTTCTCTCTTATTCTACTCTTAGTCTACTCCATTTCAATGATTTTATTTTATTACATAATTACATCACTTTGTCAATCATATGATTAAATTTGTTCATAAATTATCATTTATATTAAAATTTTATTTGTGAACAAATCTTTAGTAGTATGAATTAATGGAATTAACGTTCTTGGTAGAGAGTTACTGGGAAGGATATTTTTAATATTCTTTCCAAAGAATGGACATTGATATGTTCAAAGCTCCGCCAATTTATGTAGATGCATCACAATATTATCTTGTATAGTTATTCCGAATTGATTTTTTTTTCATTTCATTGTACAGTTCAATAATTATTTTCTTACTTTATGTTATGTAAATTAATCTAAAACTTTGCTGTATTGTAAGCCACTCTATAAGTGTATAAGCAAGTATATATTATTGTAATCTACATAAATAAAGTACTCAATCAATAAATCAATTCTCATTTTCTTGCATTCTTCTTTAGTCATCCAAAATTTGTGTAATGAGTTCTACACAATTTTTGTAATTCACGTTTGATACGACTGCTGTTGATCTTCATTCTTCATTCTTCATTCTTCATTCTTCATCCTTCATTCTTCATTTTTCATTCTCCATTCTTCATTCTTCATTCTTCATTCTTCATTCTTCATTCTTCATCCTTCATTCTTCATTTTTCATTCTCCATTCTTCATTCTTCATTCTTCATTCTTCATTCTTCATTCTTCATTCTTCATTCTTCATTCTTCATTCTTCATTCTTCATTCTTCATTCTTCATCCTTCATTCTTCATTCTCCATTCTTCCTTCTTCATTCTTCCAATCTATCTCATGCTTCATCTCACTTCAAGGTGATGGAGCTTCTGCTTTGCGGTCACCCTTCAAAGTCGGCTACTATCACATTCTAACAATGTCCGACTCCTCCATGTATTCAATACAATAAACACATTAATTATTGATCATGGAGGCCTTGACCAAGAAATACCTACTCACGTTGCTTACCACTTCACAATCCACTAATACATTATCATTCACCAGTAAATACTATGTATTTATAACTATATTCTCTCCACTAATAATATTATTACTATAGATTCATATCGAATTAACCACCACAGTATTACCATTGAGAAATGAATACTCATCTATTCGTTTGTCTCTGGTATTACTTATGCTATATCTATATATTCCTTACTAGTATTCCTTATTACTATTCCTATTACTATTTCCTCTACTAGTATTACTATAAATATATGTTCAGGTCTCATCCCTGGGAAAACTCGTTGAAGGACATTAAAAGGATAATTATTATTCATCCTTAGAAAAACAGCTGATAATAATATTACTTCGTCGTCTATTGGTGATGGAAGTGAGTGAGCGAGTTCATGTGTGTGGGACCACAGAGAAACAATAGCGTGAGTAGATATCCCAGGGTATAGGGAGTTTATGTCGTAACTTTTACTGTTATCTCAAGCCGATTACTGTTGATTATTGTCGATTTTTGTTGAGTATTGTTGATATTTACTGTTTTTTTGGGGTGAGAGTGTATGAACGGCACAATATGAGAGACTACCAGTGTCACACAGCTTCAAGGAAAAGAGCTACGTGGACTATCGGCTTGAGATAACAGTAAAAGTTACGACATAAACTCCCATGGGATACCATGGGATATCTACTTACGCTATTGTTTCTCTATAGTGGAACTGAGTCAGAATTATGACTCAGCTGTTGAACTTTTGTAATCATTCAATCAGGTACTTAGTGCCGGTGGCAAAAAGCCGGTTATTTTCAATCCTGATTAATTCAGTAGATCCATCTTTTTGAAATGATCTTCTCTTATTTGGTTTACGTGAAGTTAATCAGGATTAAACTTAAACCGGGTTTTGTGCAACTGGGCCTTTGTGAGGGGAATTTTTGCATTTCTCTAAGAATTAATCTCAATTTACTGTGATTGGATAGAACATTTCTGTATGAATGTTATTATAATTTCTTCTTTCGTAATAATTTTTTTATGCTTTTGTACTCCATAGCGAAGCTCGGTCCCTTATATTGTGTAAAGAAGCCAGAATTGAACCCGTGACCAGAACATCACACAATACATGAGACGGAAGCACGGTTCAGAGACAGTTTTGATACGGAAGAAACAAAGTTTACGAAAGATACGGAAGAAGAGACAGTTTTGATACGGAAGAATAGACAGTTTTGATACGGAAGAAAGAAAGTTTACGAAAGATACGGAAGAAGAGACAGTTTTGATACGGAAGAAGAAACAGTTTTGATACGGAAGAAGAGACAGTTTTGATACGGAAGAATAGACAGTTTTGATACGGAAGAAAGAAAGTTTACGAAAGATACGGAAGAAGAGACAGTTTTGATACGGAAGAAGAAACAGTTTTGATACGGAAGAAGAGACAGTTTTGATACGGAAGAATAGACAGTTTTGATACGGAAGAAAGAAAGTTTACGAAAGATACGGAAGAAGAGACAGTTTTGATACGGAAGAAGAAACAGTTTTGATACGGAAGAAGAGACAGTTTTGATACGGAAGAAGAGACAGTTTTGATACGGAAGAAAGTTGATCTCTTGGCGCGACCTTGAACTTTCTGAGGTCACTGGGTCATCTTAGCCTAGGTTGAGGTACCGGCACATCACGTACATAAATAAAAATACTCTTTCCACTTTCCGTGATGCTATTTATGTATTCAAATAATCTTTCTACTTCCAAGTGCATTGATAAGTTACGATATCAAAAGTCAAAATCTGTTGGATTCACTTCGTCTGTCAGAACTATTTTATGACTTAAGATACTGTTGTTGGTAACATGTAGTGATTTTTATCCGTAATGAAACACTGAATGTTGTCTAGAAATATTACTAATCTATTAAAAATTTTAATACATGTCTCAACACATATGGTGTCATCTATCTTCTATCTTCTATCTATATATATAAAAGCGAAATGGCACTCACTGACTGACTGACTGACTGACTCACTCACTCGCAGAACTAAAAATCTACCAGACCAAAAACGTTCAAATTTGGTAGGTATGTTCAGTTGACCCTTTAGAGGCGCACTAAAAAATCTTTTGGCAATATTTCAACTCTAAGGGTGGTTTTTAAGGATTTAAAGTTCGTCTTTTAGCATGTATATTCTCATTATTCTCTTAATTATAATTGAAAAATGTCCATACTATATGTTAATATAGAACTATAATCAAGAGAGAGTACCTCTTCGAAACAGTTGTCAACTGGTAACTAAATTAATAATTTTGTCAGGTTGGCATTAAATTGAGTTGACTTTGTAAGGTTGGCACCAAGTTGAAGATTGAAATGCATTTATCGCGGAAAAATTGATTGGGCACTGCTACTTTAATCGGAGCTATTCCTGGGAATATTATATTACTAGCCGTCAGGCTCGCTTCGCTCGCCATATCCGTTTAGCCAGACGTTCAGTCTGGACCCCCGACTGGATCGTCCTAACATATGATAAAAATGCAGGCGAGCGAAGCTAGCCTGCTGATCTCATTCTTGGACGATCCAGTCGGGGGTCCAGGGGGCGAAGCCCATTGGCTAGACGGATGGCGAGCGAAGCGAGCCTGACGGCTAGTACTATAATAATGGAAAGAACTGGCTTATACACGTACAGGATAGGAGAATTATGTTTGACGCATTAGCCCATATAAATAAAACCAGAGCAAATGCTCATGAGCAAGAGCATGGAGCATAAGGTTTTGCTCATGAGCAAAAGGTAGAAGCAAAAGCATTTGCTCATTTTTATATGAATAAGCTTTACCTTATACTCTTACCTCATGCTCTGAACTCTGGAGCAAATGCTCACGTATTTTAAAGATTTTTCATCAGCTGATTCGCTTTTGTAGCCTTACTTTGTTTTTATAGCTCACGGAAGCGCTAAATATGCAAGTAGGGGGCACCGCTTGTGTTTGCGTCGTCTGCTCTGTTTTCTATTTATGAATAGAGTTTTAGGTTAGTTGAGTTTAGAATTTCGAAATAATAGCGTGAAAAAATGTCATCTCTATAATAATCTTCAGCATATTCTAATAATATCAATAGCCAGCCTTCTTATAATCGTCTACACTCTCATCTTCTTAAATGCCTATTACCTATTTTGTGATGGCTATCTTGATATCAGGTAGCTATCTTTTGTATTATTTTATTCTTTTGTAGGGATAATAGTGATATATATCATGGTTGAATCTAGAAAAAGTTTTATAGTTCTCAACTATTGGTTGTGATCGTATCTGGATCGATCATCAAAAAAATAGTTTAAGCATTTGCTCAAGAGTAAAAGCTTATACTCAAAATTGTATGAATAAGCTGATACCTGAATATCTGATGGAATATTGACTGTTCATTCCTGTTAGAAATAATTATAAATCATATCTTATTAGTCAAGAAAATATATTCTTCTATGAGTTAATAATTCATAGTTTCTCATGATAGGATATAATTATTTTGTTCATTTATATAAATTTTGAAAATTGTTGAAAATCTGGCAACGTTGCGGAGGAAGAAAAGGATAGCTCTATCTGTTTTGTTGAATGATAGACAAGAATAGCAGCATCAACGTAATCAAATAATGCCATTATTATCATGGACCTCTTCATAGAATGATGTGCATCTCAAAGCTCCAAGAATATCAGCCCAATGTGTTTTCTGAGCAGCCAAGAACGAAAATGATAACCAAAAAATTGACTGTCATTGATTAACATTAACATTTAAGTGGTGCTGATGCTTGATTTAGAATAAGCAGCTTATATAAATCTCGCTTAGCCTCAGTAGTGTAGATCTCAGAGATATTTTTAGTTGTGTCTGCAATAAAGGCTAACCATTTATTGGAAACATTGATTTCTACATCTGTAAAAATTCCAGAGAACGCGAAAACATATTTCCAATATCATATTGTACAGTTTATTCTCATTTCAAACATTTTCAGGAAACTGTGATACACTTTATGTTGGACGACTGAGGATGTATACACACGAAAAACGGTCAGACATTTCAAGTTTTGCGTTCGTGGAATCTGAATAATAGAATAATAGTACACGGGAACTGGAGTTATATCTTGAATAAGTACGAGGCAGAGTCTCTCTATTCACATTATATGGTATATATCGGGGACCGAGCTTCGCTCTGGAGTACAAAAGCATAAAAAATTCATTACGAAAGAAGAAATTATAATAACATTCATACAGAAATGTTCTATCTAATCACAGTAAATTGAGATTAATCCCAGAGGAATGCAAAAATTTCCTTCACAAAGGCCCAGTTGCACAAAAGCCGGTTAAATTTTAATACTGATTAACTTCACGTGAACCAAAACAGGGAAGAACATTTCAAAAAGATGGATCTACTGGAATTAATCAGGATTGAAAATAACCCTGCTTTTTTGCAACCGGCACTAAGTACCTGATTGAATGGTTACAAAAGTTCAGCAGCTGAGTCATACAGTCCCACACACTTGAACTCGCTCACTCACTTCCATCACCAACAGACGACTAAATTGATTATTATCAGCTGTTTTCTCAAGGATGAATAATAATTATCCTTCTAATGTCCTTCAGCGAGTTTTTCCAGGGATGAGACCTAGTGCAATCGAATTTTTATATTATAAACCTACTATGCTCTGAATTTCGTGAGAATCGTTGGAGCCGTTTCCGAGATCCGGTGAAATACCTACATATAAACATCTAAACATCTAAACATCCAAACATCTGAACATATAAACATATAAACAGAAGTTGCTCCTTTAATAGTATAGGATACAGAAGACTTTGTCGTCCTTCGAATGCTATCAGTACGAAAATGATAGAGGAAAATGATTTGAAACAATAACTTGATGATTATTGAATTTATAAAAACATTGTCTACATCATATCTTTGTGTTATAAACTTCACATTGCGAAATATCACCATATCTTTCTTCACACACCCCTGCCTTACTTGAAAACTTGTTTCTACTACTTATACTATAACTTACTGTTGTTGAAACTAATTAAGCTACCTACATTGGGGCCTGTTTAGTGATGTAAAACTCATAAAACTGGTTAATGCTAGTATTTATTCTCCCACACAATCATCTGGACATTATCTTCAGAATTAGCTAATTTATTTACCATCTTTATGGCTGATTGAGACATTGGCAAATAGCCCATCTTGTTTCAGATACTCAACGCATGGAATAATCGATTCTAAATATTGATTTGAATTTTGTTGTAGTTCATTGGGAGACTCGTAACATACAAAACCATCAAAAAATTCCCCTCTATTATTGATATTGTTTCACATTTTGAATGAAAAAGACTAAGAAATTGTCAAAAAACCACTGATTTATTGTTTCACATTGTTGAGAAATAGAACGATATATTTGCTGAGCATGATACAATTGAGAAAATATAGCATTAAAAGACATCCCATGTTCATGTTGCAAATGTCCAGCCGATTACTGTCGACTACTGTCAATAATTACTGTTCTGGCCGGGTGAGAGTGTAGGAACGGCACAGTATAAGAAACTACCAGCTTCACGATGAATAGATTGAGGGTGCTTTGAACCTCCGGAAACTAGGGATGGGTATCGAAAGACAAAACATCGATGTTTTTTTCCACCTTAACATCGATAAGTGAAAAACATCGAACAGTAAACATCGATGTTTTTTAACATCGTTGTATCGCCCTACGTTTTTACGGATGATACCAAGGTACCTAGAATACAGGTATTCTAGCAGAGCACAGGAGAAGAAAATGGATTAAGTTTTTTTATATGGATATCTGCTCTCCTTACAATAGGAGGACCTCTTTTCCAGAGCTAGATTAATTAGTGTTAAACGCATGTTGAGGAAATATATAATTGTAATAAGAAAAAACTCTATCCACCTAAGAAACGAAGAATCCGACCTCTTATTCAATTCTGAATAAGTATCCAACCTTGACACGGGCCACAGAAGTAGAAGTAATGTTAATCCTCAAGAGTATCCAACAGTCTCACATAAAAATACAGAGAGCCTGATTGAAAAAAAACAATCAGCAGGAAGTCATGCGAGATCTTTCACAAGAGTGATCTATATTCACGAAAAACACTAAACAGAATACTACACTAAATATGACAAAGATAATGATTATATTCTTTTACTATTGCTCTATATTGTTACTATAAGCTCTCAAGATAATCCTCTTCAAACAAAAAAAACTTAAGTGAAAAACATCGACCAGTAAACATCGATGTTTGATGTCAAAAATCGAAGTTTTTAAACATCGATGTATCGATACCCATCCCTACCGGAAACTGAATTTGCAATAGTTTTCATCTACTATTGGTTATCAAATACTAATTTCAATTACACTGTTCCAATTTACCCAAATGGAATGAGAGGACCACAAGAACGGCGCTTATCTGACGCTAAAATAATAATAATAATTATTATTATTTTTTTATCTGACGCTGTTCGGTAGGATGTTTTTGGTCATAGTCATTCAATCTCAGTTGTTTTCCATGCATGAAATCAAGCCGGTAAACAGCTGTTTGCAGAACAAATAAACATATGATTCTCATTACAGCATACTCTACTGTAATGAAACCATATAATGTTTCCTTTACAGTCGAGTATGTTTCCTAGTTCCGAAATAGGAACAGCAAAACTGCTACAAAAAAACTACATTCAGTGCTCCAGGTGGAAGTTTTGTCAACTTCCACAAAACTCATTATTCGGAATTTGTAAAGTAGGTTATGTTTATAGAATGCATGTCAACTTCAGCACAAGCAGGAAATGTTTTCTATTTCTCAATTATTCTTCTTTAGATTACTAGTAGTTCTGTGAACAGTAGACCTCACGCAGTATTCTCATCCACAAGTACCTGATTGAAACTAGACCTTATGGAAATACAGCAATAGACTGGCTTCTCCACACATCTGTGTAATCACTTGTCAGCTGATTTATGATGAATAATTCTATAGTCTGATTCTTACTCTAATATTGGCGTATGAAGGAGGCTCCTTTTTCCTGTTATATTATCCTTGAAATGCAAAATTTCCAAAAACCTTGAAAATACGTTGACGCACAATTAAAAAGGAACATACCTGTCAAATTTCGTGAAAATCTACTACCGCGTTTCGCAGTAAATGCGCAACATATAAACATTCAAACATTAAGAGAAATGCCAAACCGTCGACTTGAATCTTAGACCTTACTTCGCTCGGTCAATTATGACAAAAAATATTGTAAGCTACTTGGACGTGAATGTCTTTTACAGTGTTCGAATCAAATTCTAGTCTCGGCAAACGCCCCGACTAGAAACATCATTCTCGCCTGCAAAAGGCTCCTTCCCGTCCTTGTGACATAAGATACTATTTGACTTCATGGACATTACTCCCTCAAGTTCATAGATTTTGAAATGTTTGGATTATAAGATTCTTGGGTTCATAATATGGAGTTTACAAGAATGATATGAAATAAATAGTCAACAGAAAATTTATCAATTTGCATCAATCAATTGCAATTGGTTAATCTCTATCGCTTATGCCCGGTTGCACAAAAGCTGGTCGAATTTCAATCGTAATTAATTCCACGAGAACAATCAGAGGAGCATTTTTTTATGAAAGCCTTAGACTGAATCACGTGTGAAATTAATCGCTATTAAAATTCAAGCGGATTTTATGCAATTGGCACTTGTTTTTTTTTTTTGGTTTGTAGTCTAATATGGGACCATTCAATAGGACTCAAACTTTAACCAATAAGAGGCATAGGCATTGATATAGTGAGGTCCACGTTATAATGGCTGTGGAGAAAGATAGGAAAACTTCGGCACTCCAAACTTCCAATTATTGGAAACATATATTCGAATAATTCTAGTATTTCTCTAAATTACAACTTGTAAAAAGATATTCATAGTATGTTATTCTTATACCATAAAACAAAAAAATATATATAAAAGCTCGCGATAGACTCAGAGAGATGTGTCCAATTTATAAAAAAGTAGTGTCCGATTATATCAGATCAGTCTGGTCCAACAGATAATGTCTATAAAATCATATCGTCCCACAATTGTATGGATGAATGAACATGACCTTGATTCACTACACTTTTTCCAAAGTAATCTCTTGGAAAATAGGAGGTTTCACACCAGACTATGGAAACTGTACTGGAAAAGCATCTAAATATACATGATTATACTAGAATCACGCAGAATTGGAGAATCGTGACAGTGGTCTCAGTTTTAATATCGCATTGATATCATGATCATATGAGACCAACAAAAGTATTCCGAGATGCCAACGATTGTGATACAAGAGGTTTTCTTGTAGTGGTGAAAAACCATGATGTTGAAACATCCTCACATGGTGAAAAATTAACTAAAATGAACCTTGATTGAAGGAAAGAGAAAAAAGAACGAAAGATTAGAAAAAATATGAAATCTATCTTCGATAACGAATGAACGAACGTATATCCAAAGATCCACCCATGTGATACAGGAGGATAATTTTTTCTGTCTCTCTTTGAAAAACCATAAAAATATTCTACAAAATAGAATAAAATAATTCATTAACAAGAAGATAATCCTCCGGTAGTTGTTTGGTTACGAAACAATAAAAATGAAGAAAGGTTTTCGATGTCATCTATCTGGTTGTGAGAATATTACTTTTTTTGTTCCTCAATTCAAATATCTTTTCTTCTCTCATTATGGCTAGAAAAAGAAGAAGAAGAAGAAGAAGAAGAAGAAGAAGAAGAAGAAGAAGAAGAAGAAGAAGAAGAAGAAGAAGAAGAAAAAGAAGAAGAAGAAGAAGAGGGTGAAGAAGAGGGTAAAGAATAGGGAGAAGAAGAAGAAAAAGAAGAGGGTGAAGAAGAGGGTAAAGAATAGGGAGAAGAAGAAGAAGAAGAAGAAGAGGAAGAAGAAGGTTTCTCTGTTCATCTTCTTGTCTTCCTCTCAATCACTCTCTCTCGCTCTTTATGCTCTTCTTATCATCTCATTCCTATCTCGTATCATCTATAATCTATTTTTTTTATTCTCTGCTTTTGCGTTCTTTCTTGAATTTTCCTACCATTCTCTTATCTTCTATTCATATTCCTCTCTTCCTCGCATTAGTCTACCTGATACTCTATTTATTTTCCTATCTCCTTTTAAACTATGTTCCTATTTTCGCACTTATCTTCCCCATTCTTTCAACCACTGTTTCTCCAATTTCCTCTCTTCCTTATTCTTCCTTGATATTGTTCTTTATTGCTTCTCCATTTTTATTTTTCCTGTCTCACTCTGTCTGTTTTTCAATTTTGCTTACGAATGGTATTCTATTCTATTTGTATGACTCAGCTTCTCAACCTTCTTTATCCTAATATTCATAATATTCTTTCTCATCCACATTCATTATTTTTAGTTGTATTAGTTTTCTTTCTCTCTTGGAACTAGGAGTTTCAATCCTTCATCGTCTACTTGTTGTTCTTTTTCCTCCTACATCTCCTTCTTCTTCTTTTTCTTCTTCTTCTTCTCCTACTTCTTCCTCTTATTCTTCTTTTTCCTCTTCTTCTTCTTCTCCTTCTTCTTCTCCTTCTTCTTCTCCTTCTTCTTCTTCTTCCTCTCCTTCTCCTCCTTCCTCTCATCCTTCCTCTTCTTCGTCTTCTCCACCTCCTCCCTCTTCTTTTTTTCTTCTTTTTTCTTTTTCTTCTTCTTCTTCTTCCTCTTCTCCCTATGTTTTCTTGATAATATTTTTCTCCTGGTTTTCCTTTTCTGTTTCTCTATTTTTCACAGTGGTAGTGATGCAAAAATGATAAGGAGAGCTAAGCAAAACTCCTACTTTTTTCAACTTCAAATTTCCTTTTATTTGCTTCTACTAATTTCCTTCTCCACTGTTTCTCTATATCCCTCTCTATCACGCACACAAATTATCTTTTTTCTCCCTATTTCTCGCTACATATCTCTCTCAGATCCCACTCTGAAAATACCGTAGGAGTGATATGGAGATAAACAGTAACCTCCATATCAGATATGAATACAAGACAAGATGAAAGACATTAGCAATGACAATTAACATAAACTAATGAATTTTTCGTGTGTAACCGAATCCGGCCTCCGAAAAAGTTGCGTACAAAAATTATTATTTGATGACGTCATGACAATTTATCGACAAGACATCGAGAATTGCTGAATATTTTATCAAGCAAAACCACCACATTCTTACAACAATAATTACCTACCCGTACACCTGCACATGCTCATGATAGTTGCAAATGTAGTAGTAGGAGGAGGATGAGGTAAGGAGGAGGAGGGTGATGAGGGGGAGAAGAGGAAGAAGAAGATCTTCAGCCAATAACGAATAAGTCGCCTGAATTGGATGGAGAGTTGCATCAGTATAAATACACGGCGGTGTGGGACTTCTATGACAATTCACTGTGCTCATCTTCAACTCTTTAGTCACGCTTTTCTCTCTGTTAGTACAGCGCCATTCTTTGGATTACCATGCAGAGCTACCACTTGGTAAGTACAAGAATCCACCTTAGTACAAGTCCAGCTTATAGTATGGTTAGGTCACAACATTGGTTAGGATCACAATCTTGGTTAGGATCACAATCTTAGTTGGGGTTTAGGTCACAATCTTTAAAGGTGCGTACAGATATACGCGCCGCGAACATGAGCAAGTCACTTTTAATCAGCTGATTATATCTGTATTTTTACAGAAACGGTAAGATACAGATATAAAAAGCTTGGCATCAGCTGATTAAAAGTGAATTGCTCACGTTCGCGGCGCGTAAATCTGTACGCACCTTCAGAGTTACCCTTGCGACAATCATTTTTTGAGAGAAATAGTACAGGCTCAGCCTAGTTTTTCCTCCAATCTCATGATTATATTATGATTATAGTATTTGATACAATCAATGAATGAATTAATAAATTATCCTGGTTGGATTCCAAGTCATAATCTCATAGCTTCCATTAGTGGGCTCCAGAGTTCTCCATGCAAGATTTCCACTGGAAATCGTTCAAAATTTGCTCGATACTTCCGAAGTTTCCATCTAATAGTTATTTGTGCAACTAGTGCGCAAAGTGACAGTTTGCTGCACCGAAAGAAACGTTTACGCCCGAGCCGTAGGCGAGGGCGGAATGGTTTGTTGAGTGCAGCAGAGGAACTTTGCGCACGTATTTCACATTAAGTTTTTCCTACAGTTACCATTGAATATGAAAAGTGGGTAATTATGGGTAAAATTGCCTGAAATGCATCAAATGTTTTTCTGTGTAATTCTATTATTGATAAAAACCTTAATTTATTGTAAAATTGAATAAAAATGTTGTCGTTGGTTATAATATATAATGAATAATAATTAGCGCGTTGTGCTTCGTTGCACCTCTGCTCACTATAGCAGCCACAGCAGTCACTGTTACCAACTTCATTTCGATTTTGCTGCACTGTTGCTCCATATAACCTACTAAGTATTTTGCGTTGCCATGTTGCAAATCTGGAGTGCAGAAAAATTTTTCCCGCACTAGAGCGGAAAAGTGATTCTTTGCGTTCTGTAATCAGTGCACCAATGGCCACTTTTCAACGTAACTGTAGGAAAATTAATAAATAATCCTGGTTGGAGTTCAAGTCATAACCTCATAGCTTCCACTAGTGGGTTTGAGAGTTTTCCAGTGGTCAAGATTTTCACTGGAAATCGTTGAGAATCAGAGGGAATTTCCTCAATACCTCTAAAGTTCTCATCCTGAATTGGAGATTAGTGTTTGAGAGTTTTTTCATGAGAGATTTCCACTGGGTCACAACACAGGTAAGGATCACAATCCTGGTTACGGTTTCGGTCACAATCTCTAACGTTCACAATCTTTGAGAGTTTCCCATGCGAGATTTCCACTAGAAATTGTTGAGAATCTTGAGTGAATTTGATTTTTACTTCTAAAGTTCTAATACTGAATTGAAGATTAGTTTTAGAGAGTTTCCCATGAGGCATTTTCACTGAAAATGATGAAAAATCAGAGGAAATTAGCACGATCCTTTGAAAGTGTTCATCCTGACTTGAACTGTTGATAAGAGTTAAATGTAGAAGATTTCACTGAAAACTGTTGAAATTCAGTGTGAATTTCCACAATAATAATTCTTGTCTAGGTTTTCATCCTATTTATTTCTCAGTAATGGATTTCCATTGGAAACCGTTGAAATTCAGTGTGAAACCGTTGAAATTCAGTTGAAAATCATTGAAATGGAGAGGAAATTCGCACGATACTTTTCAAAGTTTTCATCCTAAATTGATAGAGTTAAGTAATGTTGAAGATTTCACTAAAAACCGTTGAAATTCAGTGTGATTTTTCATAATTCTCCTTCAGGTTTTCATCCTATTTCCCAGTAATGAATTTTTACTGAAACCCGTTGTAATTCAGTGTGAATTTTCACAATTCTTCTTCAAGATTTCACTTAAAACCGTTGAAATTCAGTGTGAATTTTCACAATTCTCCTTTAGGTTTTCATCCTATTTCCCAGTAATGAATTTTTACTGAAACCCGTTGTAATTCAGTGTGAATTTTCACAATTCTTCTTTAAGTTTTCATTCTGATCATCATAATCGATTTGACTATTTATTAGAGTGAAGATGCAAATCTGATAATTCATATCGAGTGGGACTTTTGTACAATACATCCCAAAGCTTCAATCATTCAACAAAAATATCTTATGATCAATAATTAATTTCTCATAATACATTTGTTCTTGTTTGGTCATCATCAGTTTGTTATTAGTCCTTCAAAATTATTCCTTTAATATGTGAATATTTTCTATTCCATATATATAATATATATATATATATATATATATATATATATATATTATCTATATATATATTTCCTATACTAGAATAGGGAATATTCACATATTGAAGGAATAATTTTGAAGGACTAATAACAAACTAATGATGACCAAACAAGAACAAATGTATTATAAGAAATTATTGATCATAAAATATTTGTTCAATATTACCTATTCTAGTGATAATAATATGAAATATTTCTTCTATGTTTGGTTTTGAAGCATCTAAATTTGAAAATCCACTGTGTGAGAATATTAATAGGGACTGAAAATTTTGTAAAGTGAACAACTACAAGACTCAACCTATTTCGGACTATGTGCAATTTCATCTAACTTTGGGAGAGAAATAACGAAAGGTTACCTTATTTTGATAATATACTTTATAAATAATAAATAAATAAATAAATAAATAAATTTTATTGTCATAGACCAACATTGGTAATTGACAAAGTCACACAGTAAACAAAATATAGAACACAAAATACATTCATTCAGGTACTATCAAAAAATTCGTTCAAACAATAAAACGGTCTTCCAACAAGCCAATTAAATAGTAATTTCTTGAAATGAACAATGTTAGCACAACATTTATAGTATGTCATAGTATTCATTATAGTATGAATCATCGATGGATAAAGAATTGATAATCAATTATGTCAATGATCTCATTATATTCCAAAAATTATTCAATTTTAATTTCACAACAGTACTGTCTTCACATATTGGATATAGTCAAGATACATTTCAAGGCACCGGAACCTATCTTCATCTACAATATTATTGTAAGTACTTTGATAATCAAGTAAGCACGAAGTACTAAAGAAGCTTATTGCATTGAAACGGGTTTGTACTTCTTTAGACTTGTGGACGAGTTTCAACTAAGCATGTAACTGTTGTTGTGGAAGTAATAATGATTATTATCACATTTATATTGATTTTGGTTGAGATCTTAGAGTCTTAGAGATTACTGTGAATAATAGTGTGTCCTTGAGATGTGATTCTTCAATGGGAAGGATTGAACCAAGAAGGATTTGGTGCAGGAGTCAATATACATAGAAGGGGGACAGATACTAACTAGAAGTGATTTGAAATAATCAAACTCCAAAATAAAATTACAATTTTCATATACATAGATGATACTTGGATGAGAGTCAATAAACTTCTGCTGATTATTTTTACTTTCCTTGCCCTATCACCATAGGTAAGGAAAGTATTGCTTTCCGAAAAAAATTAAGGTACCACAATTTCTAAATGTCTATACGTTTCAAGGTCCCCTGAGTCGGAAAAAGAAGTTTTTGGGTATTGGTCTGTATGTGTGTGTGTGTGTGTGTGTGTGTGTGTGTGTGTGTGTGTGTGTGTATATATGAGTGTATGTGCGTCTGTGTACACGATATCTCATCTCCCAGTTGACGGAATGACTTGAAATTTGGAACCTATAGTCCTTACACTATAAGGATCCTACACGAACAATTTCGATCAAATGCAATCCAATATGGCGGCTAAAATGCCGAAAATGTTGTCAAAAACAGGGTTTTTCGCGATTTTCTCGAAAACGGCTCCAACGATTTTGATCAAATTCATATCTGTAATAGTCATTGATAAGCTCTATCTACTGCAACAAGTCCTATATCTGTGAAAATTTCAGGAGCTCCGCCCCATCTATGCAAAGTTTGATTTTAGATTCTCAATTAGCAGCCTTCATATACAATTTTAACAAAAAATTCCAAGTGGAAAAGATTGAGCATGAAAATTTCTACAATTAATATTTAGTCACATTTTCACCTAAACTTGAAAATAAGCTTGAAATTCGAGAAAATGTGATTATTAAATTGCAAACTGTTCACAACTGTTGGTTCTATTAGATCATTCACTACGAAGAGATAGCAGACCTCGTGTGTTTCTAGCGTTATTGTCCTATCACCAGCTGTCCCATATCTTCGAATAGTAGATTTGAGATGCCCGAGAACACTAGCGTAGGGTGATAAATTTTCATAACGGCAAGGAAAGTTGTGTGAGTGCGCCACACCAGGTTTTTTTAATAATAATTTTTTTTTTAATTCTTAATAATTCTCTTATAACATTTTCTAATCAAAGTGCTCCAAGTATTTTCACAAATATTAATTCAGAATATTCACTCGTTTTCCAACGTAAATCAGAACGTTTGAATGGAAAGGTCCTAGAAATTCTGCTTTTGAGCAGTTTGATAGAATAGGCTTGAATTGTTCGAAAAACCGAGATACTCTCGACGAACGGCAGTTGAGTTATTAACAAAATTCTCAAACTATCAAGAGGTTCTGCCCATCATTTCTCAGAGCAGTGGACTTATAAGTCAAACTTTTCACGAGATAACACAGTCAAGAACTCTATGATTGGCTAGGAACCAATAACAGGAAACGGTTAAAAAAATTCTGGAAGCTGGTTGTCATATAAACAAAGAAAAAATTCAGCAACGAATGTTCACATTCTTGATAAGTCATCAATGATAACACAGTCAAGAACTCTATGATTGGCTAGGAACCAATAACAGGAAACGGTTAAAAAAATTCTGGAAGCTGGTTGTCATATAAACAAAGAAAAAATTCAGCCAAGAATGTTCTAAAGATGCGGTTATTAATAGCTATTTTCACTCTCCGTCTATATTTTTATTTATTCATTCAATGATAATAATGATTGATCACAATATTTGGGATGAGCCAATAGGCATATTCGCCCATATCAATTGTAGAGTAATCCTTCCAATTAACAATTTCGAATTTTGAACAAATTCTCTAAAATATTCTCTTGAATAGTGAAAAGTAAATTAAAAAGTTTCTAGATAATATTGAATGTGTTGTTTTCGGCATTGTCTCACTTCTCTCCTCAATCTTTTAACACACAATCATTTCCGACTAGACTTTGAAAGAAACTTTATATGATGAGGTGGATTCATTCATAAAACATACGCTGACTATTTTAGATATAACAGTTTTGAAAATGCTCTATAAAAATTACTGGTTCGCTGAAGAGTGACCTTGGATGTGATATACGTGTAGCCTACCCTGCGCCTTCATCTGATCTCAATCTAATCTCAACGTGCTAAACGCCGTACGTTTTTAATGGAAGTGAATGAACTTCTCCTGATAAACAAATTTTCAAAATGGAGGTACATCACAGATCTTCATGAATGTTATCACAGAGTTTAATCTTCAATTTTTAGCATTTCTCTTCTCTCGCATCTCATTATACTTAACTGGTAGGTAACCCATGCTTCGCAAAGGTCTATTTTAAAACTGCAAAATGAAAACTTGACGTAATAAAAATTCGAAATTTGAAAATAGGCCTATAACCATCCACGGTTAATGAAGAATCTATATGCAAAGTTTCAAATTAATCAGTTGAGTATATTTCAGACGTGATGATGCGTCAAACATAATTCCCTATTCCTTACGTGTATACGCCAGTTCTTTCCTTTATTATAGTATAGAAAACTGAAGAATACAATAATACTTGGAAACCTCACAGAATCATATTGATTCTTCCAATACATCAATAAATTTTAGTTCTATTAGGATCCTCCTCAATTTGAATCAGGCAGCCTTTTGTTTTCCCAATTCTAAACAAAATACTTAAAATACTCGTTTCACTGGGAATTCGTGTCTGATAGTACATTATAACTGAAGAATATAAATTATCACTTATTTTATTGTGATCTATTCATGTGTTCCTTATGAAATTCAATTATAGGCCTACAGCATGAGGACTATGTCCAATTCATTTGTACTGGTGGCAAAATTTTACATTAAAAATAATTATTTGATAAAATCCAAGTTCAATAGTAATGAAAACAAATTCCTTCAGTAATAATTGATAATAATACGTTTCGAGGGAAAAAATTAATAACAAAAAAAATGAGAAACATTGGTTGGGGGGATGAGAACCGAGGACCCATCGCTCCGTAGGCAAGCGTTTTACCGCTGCGCTACATAGACGTTCGTAAATGGTAGTCTTATAACCTGCTCATAAAAAGACACACTTTGGGCTATGGAACTTCATGTAGCCTACGGTAGCATATATGAATTTGAACATTAATTCTGAAAAATCTAGAAGGAAAATTGAAATTTGGGCTTCCAGGTGCACGAGATTGATATTTTTTGAATATATGTTTAAAATTTGGAGATCTAAATCATTCCCGTTTTTCCGGTATGCAATCCACAAGTTGACATGTTTTGATGCGAACAAACGAACAAACGAACAAACGAACACACGAACAAACACAACCCTACTCTCTCTTGTTATATAGATGAAAAGTGAAGGCTATTTTGCGGTAGAAATACTTTGTAGAAATAGGGATGTAAATAGTAATCTGTATTTAATAATCAGGAATAAGCCGGTTTTTTTCTGAATAGAACATGAAGCTTGTTCTTCATTCATCCCAATACATATTATATAATCCCTGCTTGGAATAATACATTTGCATGAGAAGGGTTCACTCAAATAAAGAGTAAATCTTAATATTGTAATACATAATCGAATACTTCCCCAGTTGAGAAAGCTCAATTTCCACAACACTCCATGAATAATTTAGATACGTATGATTATCGTAAGTTGAATATGATCTCTCAATTCAAAATGAGCTTTGAAAAATATACAGTATAATAACATTCAATGTGGCAGAAGTCAGCTTTCGTAGATAAAAATATTCTATTTCAAAAGTCTAGCAGGATATCATTTAAGCAATATATTTATTAGGAAATCAATTCCTCCATCATGGAAAAATACAGTATGTAAAATAAAATTCTAGGAACTCATCATTGATTAAAAAGTTAAATGTATTTTTGTCATTACTTGTCAATTTTTGGGCAAACCTACCGCAATAATATTCTCTCAAATACTTAATTTTTCATAATAATAATTCGAAATTTCTTCATTTTCCATAATGTTTTTGAGACTCACCTTATAATGACTTGAATTGCTCATCCTCCTGAAAGATTCCAATAATCAATACATTATGATATTTAGGCAAAACACAAAATTTGTATATTCAATATACAGATTGAATTTGAATATTGTAATACATAATCGAATACTTTCAAATGTTGATAATTACATAAGAAACGAAACGATAGGATGCTAATAACAAAACTGGTAAACGAGAATTATAATGAACAATAAAGGTGAGCTTCATGTTGAGGTGATTAAGAATACTGGAATTCTACTATTTACTGATAAGAATTAGAATAATGCAATCGTCCTTGAAACCGTGGAGCGGTTCTAGGATTAAAATAATAAGGATGTTTTTTCCTGTATGGGCACGATTCAACTACTATTAGAATAATCTATTGTGGGATTCACTATAATCTGTCAGCATCCCTCATAAGTATCATCCATGCTTCCTATTCAATACATGTTGACAGTTTGGATTAACCTCACTGTAGAATTATAGTATTATTAGATTCATCATTAATTATAGGGAGGTCCACGTTATAATGGCAGTGGAGAAAGATAGGAGAACAACGTTGCCGATCCTCTGTCTTGCCAATGCCTTCTGAAGGTGGTACAGGGTACCTGATACAGGTTTATTGATGTAATATTAACTACTGTTCACCCTCGTTTAAAACTATCAATTATTTTATTTTATCAAGCAATAATTATATTTTTAAATAATTTCATAATGAATTTGCATAATTAAGATGTAATATTTTGTTAATTAATTATTTATTCTACGTTGTTAAAAGACGATCTAGCAACAGAGAAAAGCGAGAAAGAGATAGCGCTTTCTGCTTTGTTGAATGATAGACAAGGATAGCAATACCATTGCTAATCAGACATTGCCATTATAACGTGGACCTCACTATAGGTTATAGTTCAGTCAATATAGACATAGGAAAGGGGGTGTGCTTGCAATTTATATTGTAGTTCTGATTTTTAATATACGAGTATTATTCGGGTACATGAGAGAAGTCCAGAACCAATTTCTTCATGCAAAATAACCTTGTGCTAGATACAGAGTGGTCCAAAAACCTCGTATATTCGGCTCATTTTCCAATTTTCAGCTATTTCTGCCAAATCTCGTAATCGGACAGAAAAATTTGTTTCCGCCTCTTTCCTAGATTAGGAAATTCTGAATAAAATGAGATCATTCGGAACTCTCTATCTCCAATAAGAACTGAGTTTCATAATTTTCCAAAAATGAGTGGAATTTGAAGAAAAAATCAATTTTGATGAATTTCCGTTTTTGATCAACAATATCCTCCGATTTTTACCATTTAGATGCATAATTCAAAACCCTCTGGGCGTATTCTTGTGCTCTGTAACATACATAATTCTTCTGTAACACTCTATATTTTAACATACATAAATAAATGAATGTTCCTCGCTATGTTTGACCTATAGAGAATTTGAGAAAATGACCAATTAATTCAACCGCAGCTAAATGACGTCATAGCTGTTTCGCTGACTTCCTTTGGGTTCTCGTTGCATTGATCCCGTTATATGACAGCATTGAATTTGTTTATAACTTGTAGGCATACGACAATAATTGGAGTCAGTATTTGCACATTCTCCAAAAGTATTCCAGTCTTTATTTACAAATGTTTTTAAAACTCTTCCCCACTTTGTCTTCCAAAATTTACTCCATCATATTTTCAAATAATGTAACCCAGTTAGCAATGAATCGAGTTTTATGATATCTCTTGAAAGTTCTGAGCCTTCCCTTGAGGTGTTTCCTATTAATAAACAATCACCATCAACTTTGCAAAACAAGCAAAACCTAGAGAAGATACCATTTGCTTGCAGAAATATTCTCTCAATTCAAAGACCCAAATTCTACAAGATGAGGGTTACCTATGTAACACGACCAAGCTGACCCAATGGCCCCTATCTAAAATCAATAGCTTCACATACTAACATTGCAAAATAGTATGCACATAGTAACAAAAATACTCGCAAACATTGTGACATATATTGCAAAATACTAAGTACATCGCAGGTAACGTATTGTAACTGGTGACCGATCATACTTCAACCTCCAACTCCTCCTCCTCCTCCTACTTCTTCTACTCATCCTCCTTCATCATCTCCTCATTCTTCTTCTTCTTCATCATCATCATCATCATCATCATCATCATCATCATCACATCATCATCATCATCATCATCATCATCATCATCATTCATCTCATCATCACTTCTTCTTCTTCTTCTTCTTCTTCTTCTCTCTTCTTCTCTTCTTCTCTTCTTTTTCTTCTTTTTCTCTTTCTTCCTTCTTCTTCTTCTTCTCTTCTTCTTCTTCTTATTCTTCTTCTCTTCCCTTCATCATCTCATCATTCTTCTTCTTCTTCTTCTTCTTCTTCTTCTTCTTCTTCTTCTTCTTCTTCTTCTTCATCATCTTTTTCTTCTCCTCCTTCTAACCACAAAATGCTTCTAATAACTACATGCATTCTTCTTCTCCTGTCTTTTTCTTCTTCTTCTCCTCCTCCTCATCCTCCTGCTTCTTCTTCTTCTCCCCATCCTCATCCTTCTCCTCCGCCACATCCTCCTCCACCTTCTCATCTCCACTCATCCTTTCAATTCTTCAACCTCCTCAGCCACTCAACACGCGAAACCATCCTAAAGGTTAACCATGACGTAACTGTGATGATAATGAATTTAAAGGTTTGTTTTGTGCCTAGTCACGTCAATCAATTATTTCAGCATCCTCGCGTTTTTGTAATTTTCCAATAAAAGAGGCAACCGACAAACGCACCATACTATTTCACAATACACTCTCAACAAGGCGTCGTGATTACGAATAATCGATAAATTTGATCGAATCATCCGTAAATTTCATCGTCATTATCGATAAAGTAGCTTTTTCTAAGTCATGGTCCCAAGATTTAGCATTCAAGTATGAATCTGATGGAATCGTACGTGAATTATCGATAAATCTTGTTGAAATTGACGATAAAAAAGTTATCTTCTACAGGTCGAGATTATCCTCATTGAGAATTATTGACTTTCCAAGTCATGGTCCCAAGATTCATCGTTCAATTTTATCAAAGTATTCACAGTGAGGCTCCAGGTTATAATGGCAGTGTTTGATTAGCAATGGTATTGCTATCCTTGTCTATCATTCAACAAAGCTGATAGGTCTATCTCTTTCTCGCTTCGCTCTGTTGCCAGATCCTCTTTTAAAAATATATAATTAATTATTAATTAATGAGATATTTCATCTTAATTATGAAATTATCGAAAAATATAATTTATTGCTTGATAAAATACTAGTAGTTCTGAGAACAGTAGACCTCACGCAGTATTTTCATCCACAAGTACCTGATTGGAACTATAGACCTTATACAGGAATAGACAGGAATAGAAATACAGCAATAGACTGGCTTCTCCAGACATCTGTGTGTGTAATCACTTGTCAGCTGATTTATGATGAATAATTCTATAGTCTGATTTTTACTCCAATATTGGCGTATGAAGGAGGTTCCTTTTTCCTTTTATATTATCCTTGAAATGCAAAATTTCCTAAAACCTCGTATATACGTCGACTTATTAAAAAAGGAACATTCCTGTCAAATTTCATTGAAATATATTACCGCGTTTCGCCGTAAATGCGCAACTCATAAAAATATAAACATTCGAACATTTAAACATTAAGAGAAATGCCAAACCGTTGACTTGAATCTTAGACCTCACTTCGCTCGGTCAATAATTGATTATTTTAAACGAGAATGAACAATTAATATTACATCAATAAACCTGTATCAGCTACCGTCTATAGAAGGCATTGACAAGACAGAGGTTCGGCAACGTTTTTCTCCTATCTTTCTCCACTGTCATTATAACGTGGACCTCACTATATGAATTTGATGTAATCTTGATGATTGAAATAAATATTAATGATGCAGTTGATCAAAGTATCCTTTAAATTTGATGGATTTGTACATGAATTATCAAGACATTTTGTCAAAACCATCGCTTTTTGTTGAAAGTAGGTTCTTCCAAATCATGGTCTGAATATTCAGTAAGGCTTCTCTATCGATAATTCGAACAATATTAATTCACGTCAGATCCCATCCAAATCTTAGGCTGGGAGCACACCAGTTAGTCAAGACAAGACAAGAAATGATCAGACACGTTTAAGCACATACTTCACATTGTTGCTTATGACGCAACTCACACTGATTAGACATTGCAATTAGACATGTCCTCATAAGCAACTAAGTGAAGTATTGTGACTAAACGTGTCTGATCATGTCTTGTCTCGACTAACTGATATGCGCCCATCCTAAGGTTCAGATGGGATCTCACGTAAATTATCGATAAATTTTTTGAAAGCATCGATGAAGTAGCTTTTACCATAGAGGAAAAATAATAGCTTGAGTAGATATCCCATGGTTATAGGGCGTTTATGTCGCAACTTTACTGTTATCTCAAGCCGATTACTGTCGATTATTGTGGATTTTTACTGTTTTGTTGGGGTGATAGTGTTTAACGGAGCAATATGAGAGACTACCAGCGTCACACACCTTTTCGGGGAAAAATACATGGACTATCGGTTTGAGATAACAGTAAAAGTTGCGACATAAACGCCCTATAACATGGGATATCTACTCAAGCTATTGTTTCTCTATGCTTCTACTACTATAGTAATTACTAAACAATTTTCAATTTGTAGTGATTTGGGTGGAATATCTTTTTTTTTAAATATCAAAATTTGGAATTTTTAGTTTAGTCATTAGTTTTGAAAGCTAACAAAACAACCAAATTTTACTTTTTGAAGTGAAAAGTGAATTCTTAACCTCATTTTTTTTTAAACTTTTATTTGTAAAAATTTGTGAGAAGACAGTTTTGGGCTATATGCCTGTTGTCTTCTCCCAATCGTATCATATACGATACATATATGATTTGTGATTGTCAATGGAATAAATAAGAAAATTTGCTTTTCCAAGTCCTTGGCCCGGGAAGTTTATAGTGTAATGCATTTCAGTATTGACTCAATGGGAAGTCTTGGTGTTACTTATGAGACAAGCTGACAGTTCCACGTGAAGAATTCCACTTAAGCTTTAGAATTGATCAAAGTAGGAATTCTATTGGCGGAAATGTTTCGATAATCTTGCAAGTCACTGTCGATATTGTTGGTTAGATTATTTGATTGAAGCACCGATGAGTTATCACTGTTTGAAGTATACCACGTGTAAAGTAGCTGCTGGGAGATTCTCTTTGATTTATCAGCATTGTCGGTATTGTAGAATAGAATAGAAAGACTGCCTCTATTTTTCCTAGGGAGCGAAGTTAGGGCGCAGTCGACCCTCTCTTACACTCAACTCTGTATTGGTCGGATGGGAAAATTGTAATCGATTATGAGGAATGTTGAAGCAAATGTAATAACACGGATAAAGATGTGTAAATGGATGGTGTTTTCAAAGATAGCAACTTATATGAAATCCTGTATAACAATATCAGTGATCAGTGATATCTGATGTCTGATATCAGACATATCTGATATCAGTGATATTGATGTCTGATGTGTGTTTATTATGAGCACTGAAAGAATAAGCAGATCTTCAGCATCTATCTAATAAAGTTGGATTACCACACAACAGTGAGAGTGAACACTGAAACTATAATTTATTCCCATGAGTTCTTATGGTATCATTCATACTCACTTGAGTGGGAATAGTTCAATCAAAGCTCTTGAATTATATTCATATTATAAATTATTATGAATTATATTTTCAATGTTTATTGTCACTGTTGAGCGCAAATCCTAATATTTCTAGAAACAAAGATCTTAGCCAGCTGGTGACAGGACAATAGCTCGAATTTCGAGCTTATTTCCAACTTTAGGTGAAAATAATGCGAAACATTAATTGTAGAGATTTCCATGCTCAATCTTTTCCACTCAAATTTCTTTGTTTAAATTGTATCTGAAGCCTGATAATTGAGAATCTAAAATCAAACTTTGCATAGATGGGGCGGAACTCCTGAAATTTTTACAGATATGGGACTTGTGGCAGTTGATAGAGCTCATTAAGTACTATTTCAGGTATAAATTTAATCGGAATCGTTGAAGCCGTTTTCGAGAAAATCGCGAAAATCCCTCTTTTTTACAACATTTTCTCCATTTTAGCCGCCATCTTGAATTGCATTTGATCGCCGTTTTCGAGAAAATTGCGAAAAACCCTGTTTTTTACAACATTTTCTCCATTTCAGCCGCCATCTTGAATTGCATTTGATCGAAATTGTTCTTGTCGGATCCTGATATTGTAAGGACCTTAAGTTCCAAATTTCAAGTCATTCCGTTGATTGGGAGATGAGATATCGTGTACACAGACGCACATACACTCACACACACACACACACACACACACACACACACACACACACACCACTCATACAGGCCAATACTCAAAAACCACTTTTTTGGACTCAGGGACCTTGAAACGTATAGAAATTAGAAATTGGGTTACCTTATTTTTTTTTGGAAAGCAATACTTTTCTTACCTATGGTAATAAGGCAAGGAGATTAATAAGAAGTTGAGAAAAATCTTATCATTTTGTGTTCATGCTTCGCCAATCGAACAATATATGAAAAAAAAATCTAGTATTGTATAGGAGCTTAGACCAGTTATAGAATGGACATGGCCCATTGTATATTCATACTGAAAGTCGATGAAGCCAACATCTACTGCCATATCACCATATCGTGACGTCAACAATGTAAACAAACTCTACAGAAAAGTTTTCTATCCGATGCTGACGTCACGATATGGTGATATGGCAGTAGATGTTGGCTTCAGAGGCTAGACTTCCCAGTGTGTCTATTCTATAACTGGTCTAAGTATAGGAGTAGTATGGTGAGGTCCACGTTATAATGGCAGTGTTTGATTAGCAATGGTATTGCTATCCTTGGCTATCATTCAACACAGCGGATAGCGCTATCTCTTTCTCCCTTTGCTCGGTTGCCAGATCGTATTTCAACAATGTAGAATTGATAATTAATTCAACGAAATATTTCATCTCATTAAGATAATCATTATTGAAAAATACAATTTATTGCTTAATAAATTGATTATTTCAAACGAGAATGAACAGTTAATATTACATTATAAACCTGATCAGCTACCTTCTATGAATATGCAATCATAGGCCAACAAAAAAAAATTTAGAAACATTCAAAGAGTCAATAACTTTTTGGCCTATGTATCAGGGAGACATTGCTGTGTCCGGCTGCAAAAACTGAGCTTCAAATTGAGAGTTCAAAATCCACTCATAATGTAATGCACAATAACACTTGAGGTTGGAATATATTCATGATCCTCATTCTGAAATTCCTCCACCATAATTAACATTCAAAAACCTTTTGTTCTTAAACCCTTAGAATTAGTTGGCATACACTTTTAAGACAATATAGCTACCGTCTATAGAAGGCATTGACACGACAGAGGATCGGCAACTTTGTTCTCCTATCTTTCTCCACTGCTATTATAACGAGGACCTCACTATAGCTTCACATACTGCTACCTCCTGCTTGATCTCTATAAATTATGCAATCGACATCCAGTTAGATATAAAGCTTAGTACTTATATAAGTATAACTGAATGACTCCACGGGATGTAATGAGAATTGGGGTTTCAGAATGTCACTTTAAAAAAACATTGGAACTATGGTCTTAAAATAAGAGATCTCCCAATAATCTATTTTTATTTGACATTGTAATTTTGTTTGTTGCAGATTGTTATCGTAGCAGTAGTGACGCTGTCACTAGTGATGGCTGCCCCCCAGGCCCCCCCAGCGGGCGCCCCCATCCCTATCCTGAAGGATGAGAAGAATGTCAACCCTGATGGATCATACTCTTACAGGTATTGTAACAATACTTCCCTATAGAAAGTATATTATTCACTGAGATATTCATGCTATATTGAGAACCACGTAAAAATGACAGTATTTGATTGACACTTGAGTTGCTAACCCTGTCTATCATTTGACAAAGCGCTACCCTGATCTAGCTCCACAACGTTGCCAGATCGTTTATCAACAATGTAGAAATATAGTTGATTAACAAGATATCAATTATCAATTATAACACTTTCTCATTCAAAAATATATTTTCTCGACAAATAAAATATGCCATAAGTGATTATTTTTAACAAGAATGAACAGTATACATTACACCAGATTTACGGTATCAGCTAACCTTTCTAGAAGGCATTGGCAAGGCAGGGAATCATCAAAGCTTTTATTCTATATTTCTACACTGCCATCACAACGTGTACCTCGTAACGTGGCTTGCTAGAAGTGAAAACTGAGTGGTGATGTCCACTTTCAACTGTCAGCATTGATTCAGCGGGAAATATTCTTGGTATCCATAGTGAGTTCAGACCGTATAAAGTATTGTTTCCACTATAGTTGCTCAAGTTCTCGTTTTTGAGTCGTGAATTACTGTTTCTTCAAACCTCTTTCCACGACAATTTCAATAAATTTTCTGTTTTTTGGTTGCAGCTACGAGACAGGCAACGGTATCAAGGCTGAGGAGCAAGGTATCCTGAAGGATATCCCCGGTGAGGACGGCAAACCTGCACAGGCCATCGTGGCACAAGGATCGTACTCATACACGGACAACGAGGGTCACGTGATCACCGTCACCTACACCGCCGACGAGAACGGATTCGTCGCCAAGACCACCAAGACGTAGACCGCCATCTTGTAACGCCGCCGCCATCTTGCAAATGCGCCATCTTGCGGAAAGCGTCGCCATTTTGTGAAAATGTCTGTCACCTTGCAAAAAGCGACATCATTTTGCAGGATCGTGATTTTGTGAAACTGTCATTTGTCATTCTGTAGAGTCGCCTTTTTGTGAAACTGTCATCTGGCGAATTTTCGTTTTGCAGAATCACCATCTTGCAAAAAGCGGCGCCATTTTGTAGAACGGACATTTTGTGAAAAGCTTCGCCAAGAATCGAAAGTTGTAATTTATTGAAAACCAAAACCATATCTGCCATCCCATGACCACTTCTTCCCACCCACCTGTCCTAAGTTCATTTTGTAAATAAACTTTGTATTGAAGACATCAATTTGTGTTTTGTTTATTATTTTTGAACCTGTTTGAATATTTGTAAAGATTCGATTATATTATTCTGAAATGGGAAAAAGTTTTAGGCTGAAGTAAATTCAGTTTAATTCATAATTGCATCCTAAACATCTGATAATCTGAAAATTTCATGTTTGCAACTTCATAGCTAACCCTGAATGAAGGGGGTGCCAAATTTGGAATCAAACAGTAGAAGAGTCGAAAAAGAGCAACCTTGGGTAGGTTCTCAATACAATGATAAAATACTTCAATTATACAATAGTCACATAAAATATATTTTTCCCCAACATCTTAGATTATACATAATGAGATGCATAAGTATTGTTTAGCTTTAGGACAATATTCACAGAAACAAATTCGAACTGGTGAACAGATTATGACTCAATACTCACAAAATCATTCATCCTATTAGTGAATCATTCATGAATGAGAAACTACTCTTAACAATGTGAGAGACTGTGTGCCGGTTGCATAAGAGCCGCTTAAATTTTAACCGTGATTAATTCCACGAGAACCAATCAGAGAAGCAGTCTTATCATAAAAGCCTTCTCTGAATGGTTCTCGTAAAATTAATCACGATTAGAATTTAACCAGCTATTGTGTAACCAGGCCTATATCAGTTAGTGTAGGAAGTGAAGAACCTTTAAACTGGATGATGTCTCTATCAGTATACATTGAATTCAATACGACGATAATTTCTCGTATGGATACATAATATGAAAGATACCTAATCAGTTTAAGAAACAAAAAAACTTCATACTGGATGAAGTCTCTATCAGCTTACATTGAGTTCATTGTGACGATAATTTCTCGGAAGGATACATAATATTATCATGATAGATACCTAACTATTTGGTTCTCAGGATTTCACTTCAAGGTCATGAATGAAGGTTACTTATATCGAATATTAAAGCTGGATGCTGAATAATACCGTAGAGGAAGTATAGCATAAGTGAAATATGCCATGTTTCCTCTTTGCCATTCTAATGTTATTCTCATGCCATCTTAATTAACTCATACTTTATTCATATTTTATCCATTTATTTATACATTGATAGATACCGTACAATATAATTCTCAACTATGAATGATTGGGGAGGGAACAACAGGCTTAAATCGCAAAACTGTTCCTTTCCTGAATTTAGATAGAAATTGTCCAAAGATAGGTTATGTTCACACTTTCCGTAATATATAAAGCTATTACGATATTATTTCAAGTTACTTGCTATCATTAGCCTTCCTCCAGTAACTGGATCGTCTATTGGATTCATGAAAACCGGAATCATGTCCGTATAGACAGACGGACGTTTCTAGAGCAGCTAGTGGATTGAATAAGGAATTAATATATCCTCCACATTATAATGCTTTGCATTTTGAGTTAATATCGCACCAGCGATATCCACTTCTAATCAAATTCATGACCATCAACCTAAACAAGATAAAGAGCGTTTCATAAGTTTCGTAGTAGGCTTTATTTGAATGCAAATATATTCGAATTTGACTTATAAACAGCAATTTATTTCCCAAGATACACAATAAGCTTCGGTTGACATGTGAGGGTCTTTGAACCTTTGGATCTTTGAGTCCAATCTCTTCAAAAACATCTTACAAGAATGTGGTCAGAACATTCCAAAAATCACTCTCAAATCAATTCAGATAGTTTATGGAACTACTCGTCTACTTGTGAAATTGTCAAATGAATGTTTTTGAAATGAAATGAAATGAAATTAAATTAAATTAAATTAAAAAATTCTTTATTAGGCGGAGTTAGGACTTTTAAGTCCTCTCTACCACTAAATCTAGTTTTTTCTTGTAGTATTCTATTTCTTCATTCATTTACTTACAACTTTATACATTCTTTCCTAAACAGAATACCTATTCATCTCTTTTCTGTACAGGGCTACTTGTAATATAAATAGGAAGAGAAATAAAAATCTCGATACCCTTTTTGAATTATTAATTTAATGATTAAATAATTCAAAAAGGGTACTGAGATTTTTCTTTTTCTTTCTATTTAGAATACATATTGAATAGTAGAGTAAGGTCAATGACCAATATATTGCTAATACGATATTATAATCATAGTGTTGAAATAGAAGTGAATAGAGTATAGGTCCAATCTAGTGCAGGTTATTTTATTGAATACTAGCAGTAAACTCGGCTTCGCAAGGGTTTATTCAAAAACCTGTCAAACTGAAAACTTGACCGAGTGATATATTGAAGATTTGGAGATTTCAAAATAGGCCTATAACCATTCTAGATTTATAAGGAATCTATATGCAAAATTTCAAGATTATCAGTCCAGTAGTTCAGACGTGATGACCCGTCAAACATAATTTTCCTGTCCCGTACGTGAATAAGCCAGTTCTTTCCTTTATTAGAGTATAGATTGCCTTATTGACAGGCCAAGCTAATCAATTCATAGAAAATATAATTGACAGCTTCATCTTATCAAGTCAATCGATATTTCGTTTGATAAAATTGAAAACCTCAGAGATCTGAGAATTTTGGGAAATGATGAGATACTATTCATAATTTGCTGCAACGTCATTGGTGGAGTTCAACCAATGAGAACTGCCAGTGGCGCGGCATCAGTCAGTCAATCGTAGCTCTGCAAAGCCAGAATTCAATGTGGGGGGTGAAATTTTTATTTTGTAACAATTGATCACTTGGAAATGAAATTTGAGTCTGGAACATCTGGTACACAATTTTTTACTTTCTAGCTTAATTAAGACTAGTTGGGAGGTAAACATAGCCAAAATACGCATCTCTAGCCCGTCTATTGAAGGCGTGGAACTGCTAAGTCGACACTTGTTGCAGAGTTGAAAATCCCCCCCCCCACATTGAATCTGCTATAACAACAATAGAAGGAAAACATTAAGTAGTGGAATAATACGTCAAATAAAAGAGAAAACAGAGCTCTACAAATCTACGGTGAGCATTCATTTTTATGATGTATTGTTGGAGAGTTGTAGGCCCTGATACATCAAAAAATAGGATTAAAAGCTGTTATTTTAACAATTTCACACTTTTAAGAGCTTATTTTTCGAAAACGGTTGTTGATATCACAAATCACCACAGAACAAATATTGTAGAGAATCTGTGAAGCTTTATTTCTTAATAGTTAGTGGTGTCGGTTGAACGCATTTTCTTCAATATATGAGCGTGTAAGCGAAACATTGAAAAAATCAACTTTTAAACCACCCTCATCCCTTTAGCACAAAGGATAGGGATGGGGACTTTTGATATGTTCACCCCCTAACTGATCCCAACAAAGCTGCGAAGTCAAAAATTGTGTTCAAAACATTCTCTCCAAATTCCTTTGTCAATAGGTATATTTTTGCATAATTGAAGATCTCACACTCAACACTGAAGCTGCTGCAACAGTCGTGGGGATGTGCGTAGACTTGTAAAATTATGAATCAAATTGAAGAGAATTGGATGCTCTATAAGCTCATGATCAGCATGGATTTTTCCCATCGATATTCAAGAAGGAAAAAGAGCAAAAATAGCAAAAAATTGAGGGAAAATGTGTTTTTTCAAAAATGTCACATCTTTTTGAGCGGATATCTCGAAAAGTGAGAGAGATATAGGAAAAGTTGTTCAATCAATATATGTAATAGGAAATTATGTAAGCTTTGATTTCTTATAGAATAGTCATGTCTGTAAAATGCATAGTTTTCGAGTTATATGCGAGAAACCAAAAAATGGTACCTTTGAACCACCCACACCCCCTTAGCACAGGGGGTAGGGGTGGGGACTTTTGATATATTCACCTCCTCACTACCCTAAACAGAACTGCGGGGTCAAAAATTGACTTCCAAACTTTTCCCTCTATACCCTTTTATGAGCATTCATTGCCTGGACTACCAACAAATATTATTGAAAACAATATAAAAACATGAAGTACGCTTTCATTCAAAACATATTAAACTCTAAAACATTTCAAACAACTAGTTCCAGCCTAAAATGTTTCAAATAAAATGCTACTTCATGTTTTTATATTGTTTCCAATGATTCAATAATGTATCTCATACAAGTGGAGTGATTATAAATATTTACCACAAATAATAGACAAAAGTTTTTAGAGAATTTAAAGATTTTTTTCTATGATTAATAGTCTGTTAATGTTCGAAATAAGGTGCTGATCCTCTTTATAATATTATTCTTGTCAAGTTAGCAAAAGCGAAGGATGATTGTTCCTTTTCCTATATGAAAAAGGTTCAAATTAGGTCATCGACTTCCACACAACAAAAAAGAATAAAGTTTAATTTGATGACGTCATTGTATAACTGGACAACCAACCCACGCAGTGATAATTACTATCGAGATGAATGATTATTATGCAAAACACAGCCAAGGTCAAGACTGGCATGATTTCTGGTTAACATCAATAATTAAGACAACAGTAGTTGAAGTAATAATGGAACAAGTCATCACTCTTCTTGTTCAGGGTGAGTGAGATAATCCTAATTTATTACGGACTAGCAGGTAACCCGTGCTTTGCAAGGGTCCAATTGAAAACTTGACCTACTAGAATCATGAAGAATTCGAAAAAGGCATATAACAATCCTCGGTTAATTAAGAATCTATATGCAAAATTTTAAGTTAGTCAGTCCAGTAGTTCAGACGAGATGATTCGTCATTCGTGATTCTCCTATCGTGTACGTGTGTAAGCAAGCTCTTTCATTTATTATAATATTATTATTATTAAACGAAAATCCAAATTATATGCTGTAATTCACCCCGAAGACTTCTGCTACTGCAAATATTGACAACAGGGTAAACAGCTAGATGGAAATTCGATGAGCGCTACTATTCAAAAATTATTTGGGCTGACAATTGAAATTCGAATTTCCATCTAGCTGTTTACCCTGTTATCAATATTTGCAGTAGCAAAAGTTTTCGGGGTGAATTACAGCATTTAATTTGTTTTTTCGTTTAATAATAATAATTAATTCACTGGCATTTGAATAATTGCAATGTCTCAGTAACTTCCATCTGTTTATTATAGAGAAATTAATGAAATTTGTATATTTTTGGTCAACATGTAAAATAAGACCACAGTTTTTGGAGCTATAATAAATGAGTCATCTCTCCTCTTATTATCTCAATCATAGCTAACATTCTACAATATACAGCCAATATTCAATTTGTTTACTGAGAGATAAAGGTGTTGAGAAGTGGATATAGGAGGAGTAATGAAGTTTATGATTGATTGGATGTAAATGGAGACAAATTTGATCGATTGCGATGAAATTAAGTGTCATTGGTGGTTAAGTGGAGTTAGGAGAATCATAGGCAAACAAAAAATTTAGTTCATCTCTGGTAAAATCAACATTGTTTGGACGAATTCATCCAAATCTGAATTGACTCATAAATAAACACTGGAATAGAAAAATGGAAATAAAGATTCTATAATTTTTCAATCTATTTTCGAAATTGAAAAATCAGAATCAACTTGAAGATGGACTGATAGAGTGGGTAACTTCTAAATTGAGTGAGAATGAACAACTTCTTGGTATTAGTTTCTTTTTGAAACTATTATATTAGAAATAATAATTGAATATAGAAACCGCAATAAAGCTAAGTGAGGTGGGATAATAAAAATAAGTATGGAAAAAATAATCTGGAAGAAGGAGGAGGAGGATGATGAGGAGTCGGAGGAGGAAGAGGGTTGAAGGAGAAGAAGAAGGAGAAGGAGAAGAAGGAGAAGAAGAAGAAGAAGAAGAAGAAGAAGAAAAAGAAGAAGAAGAAAAAGAAGAAGATGGAGAAGAAGGAGAAAAAAAGAAGAAGATGATGAGACTATCATGAAAACGTTACTTTAATAGCCTAGTATAATAACGTTTACCGATAATGGAATGAGCTTCGAACAATAAATATTATTCCGAAAATAATACAAACCGGACTATTAACTGTAGAACCTGTTCTATAATAAATCGATTAAAAAATGTGTTGTGCGACCAAAAAAATATGCAAATCTCGTAATTAGGAGTTTGAATGGCGTCGAAGCAAATAATAATCGTCATTAATATAATCATGAATCGGATGAATATAGTGAGACCTGACTATCCCCTCGGTTAACCTGCCATGTCAAGGTAAGCCACCAGTCATTACTATCACAGGTAACTGTGATACAAAGGAGTTAGAAAAGAGGAGAAATAGCGAATGTGTAGAAGAAGATGGAGAGAAACGGGAGGGATGGAATGATAATACACAAGAAGATGAAGGAGAAGGAGCAGTTGAAATGTAAAATGAGAAATTGATTGATTGATTGATTGATTGAGTACTTTATTTATGTAGATTACAATATATACTGGCTTATACAATAGCTCAAAATACAGCAAAATTATGAATGAATTTACATAATAGCCTATAGACAAAGAAAATTATTATTGAACTGTATATGACATGAAAAAAGCAATATAACTATAGATAATTATAATATTGTTATGCATCTCCATAAATTGGCGGAGCTTTGGACATATCAATGTCCATTCTTCGGAAAGAATATTAAAAATATTCTCCCCACTAACTCTCTAACAAAAATGGGAGATTAGAAGATGAATGAATGTCACAAAGGAGATGAAGAGGGGGGAAGTGGAAAGGGAAAATAAGAAATTGAAAGAAGAAGAGGATGAAAAACAAGTGTCAAAATGAAGGAAGTTATTAGTACAGTAAATGAGTGATACATTCGGAAGAATTGAGTGGAGAAAAAGAAAAGATTGGAAAAAATTGGAAATATAGCTCTAGAATAGGGCTATCTAAAGGTGCGTACAGATATACGCGCCGCGATCATGAGCAATTCACTTTTAATCAGCTGATTATATCTGTATTTTTACAGAAACGGTAAGATACAGAGATATAAAAAGCTTGGCATCAGCTGATTAAAAGTGAATTGCTCATGTTCGCGGTGCGTAAATCTGTACGCGCCTTTGAGGACCGGAGCAGGCAGGTCATGCCTACGGTGGGCCGCCCACTAGAACCGTTTTTATCCGAACTAGCATCGGCCGAAAATTGCCGAAAGCGATTGAACGTTCCCCAATAAAGAAAGGAATAGATATGCTCATCCATTGCAACAGGTTCATACGGCCGTCTCCGGCCGATCAATTTTTCGATCCGAATTGAATGGGATTTTCCGGCTCTATCCGGCCGAACTAACTAGTCGAGCTGAGACAAATAATTGTTCCTAACCTAAAATTGTTTGACAGTCTTGTTTGTTTTTGTTTTTTGAAGTTGTTCTGTATCATTAAGGACCATTTGCACAGTATAGATTGCTAAACTCGATTAGACTAAGTTAATCGAGTTTAAGTTAATCTGAAAGTTTTAACTTGAATCGGTTATCTCAGTGCATTTACTAATCCAGTTTAAGTTAAACTAGTTGAGCGTTGAGTTGGTAATAGAATGTCATCGTTTATAATAATTATCAGAAAGGGTAATTTTTACAGGAAATTTGCTATTTGTTCACAAACCATCAGTGAATTGACGTTATGAAGCTACTATTTCCTGGTTCAAAATCTACAGAGCTGTATGCTGTACGGTAATAAAAGTAAAAAGCGATCAAGAAATTTTTCAAAAAATGATGAAATACTGTACTACTATTGGAGCAAACTTATAATTAGTTGGCACCAAAAAATATAATCTAGAATGTAAGATAAAAACCTTATTTTGTTATGAAAATCTACTTAAATCCACTACGGTCTTCCTCGTTTATTAGATATCTCTCGAAAGCAAAATATATCATTTATGTGTTATTAAAAACATGTTTTCCAATCAAAGACCACTGATAAAAATTGCCTTATTTTCTATCAAGTGGTTTATTTAATCAAATACTAAATTGACACTTGCTTTACTCAAGCAAAACCGTTAAAAAACTCTCTATCTTCCCAGAAATTTAAATGATTCGTTTTTGCCCAATTTTCCTCAGTTCCAAAATTCCTTTGCAGTCATCAATATCAATATTGTACTAAAACTTCTATCAATTCTATCAATAATGGTTCACTATAACCTAAATAATAATTATTATCGTCTACAGAAGCATTAAAAACAACCGTCGAAAAATAATTTACTATTAGCTGTTTCCCCATCAAATCTTACAGATGCGTCTAGTTAATCCAAATTATTTGGTTTAAACCTCGTGTTTTGAAGGTTTAAACTTTCCCAGAGTTTAAACTCAATACAGAGTTTTAACTAATACTGCGCAAACGGAATTTTAGTTTGAACAAAAAAATCCAGATTTGGTTTAAGCTTTAGCTTAAACTTACACTGTGCAAACGGCCCTGACAATGAAAACTTGATAAGTTTGGTCCAAGAGCATGTTTCATTGTGGGATATGAGATGAGAGACAAAAAGATATCATCTTCGTGATGTTCAAAGGAATCTGTGGACAAAGATTTGTAATGAATATCTAATTTAGTAGATCCTCATTCTCGCACACAGGCAGATGCCTCTGCGAGAGTAAATATTTCTTAATATATATTTGTATATCGCTGTCATTTCTGTGGTGCTGACATTGTCTTATTTTTATTGTAAAGTGTATTCTTATTTTATGATGTAGGCTACCACTGTGATTGCTTGTACGACTTATTAAATAAATAACTTTTTGAATTGAATTGAATTGAGACATTTGTTTATTCAAATTTCAAAATCTCAATATAGTCATTGTTTTTGAAAAATTTTGGTGGCTATAATTCAATAATTGGCAACCAGCCAATTACTGAACTAGACTGACGTAAACGGTTCCAATGGACGACCGTATTCGGCCGAATTAACGGCCGGCAGATTCGCCCGATCCAACGGCCGAACGGATCGGTTGAATACGGTTCCAGTTGACGGTTACTCTAAACCGTTAACAGTGATTGGCAGAAAAAAAGGATACTACAAGAACAATAAGATACATTCTAAGATACATTCTAAGATACATTCCAAGATACATTCTAAGATACATTCTAAGATACATTCTAAGATACATTCTAAAATACATTCTAAGATACATTCTAAGATACATTCTAAGATACATTGATACATACATACAAAGGATACTATAAGAATAATCAAACTACATTCAACAATTCGTTAAATTAAACATACAAAATGAATACATCAAGTCGTGATCTTCTTTGTTCATTATTTTATCCTTCTTTCTCTTCCACACAGTTCTTCTTCCTCCTACTCCTCCACCATGTCCTTCATTTCACGTGATTTATCTGATACTTTCGTTTGATTATTTTCCTCGTAATGTGCCAAGCATTGACCTGTTTACCTAAATGCACTACAACCGCCTATACTCATACCAGTTCTGCTGTTTTAATGAATGAATTGTTTCTCTTTTTGTGTAGTTGAGAAGCTGATATTGTGGTAATTATTCATATTGAATGAAAAATACTAAGAAATTGTCAAAAAACCACTGATTTATTGATAATTAGAAAGACCGGTTTCGGTTATTACACCATTGTCAATCTCTGATAAACTCTTAATTGTTTCCCAGAATGTATACGTGTAGTACAGGTGTCAACAATCAAGAATGAATAAATAATGAATTTATTGCCAAATACAAGAAACATTTTTAAAAATAAAATAATAATTTGATTGCAATAGTTTTTGGCGTGACTGCAAAAAGAAGCCTTGAGCTACAGCCATGAGTTCTAAAAATAAGAACTAGGCTACATTTTTTAATCTAATAACAGCAGTATAAATGATACAATTCTGTTGGTGGATGATAATCTATGGATGTTGAATTCTATCAATAATCAAGTACTTGATAAACAAAATATAGATGCACAGAAAAAAATTTAAAAATTGTTATGAAAGAATGTTTATTGTCACAAACAAAATAATTGCATTGACAGAAGTTACTTCTGTGTGTGAGTTTGGAGATATTGATTCAGATTCCCCATTAATTAAAATGGCTTCTTCTCGTAATAATTGTAAATATATGAATAATTGAAAAGTCTTCTCAAAAAGCTCTTGATAAAGTGGGGTAGAATTCTTTTATAATATATTTTTTGTAGAATAGCAATCTGTTTTAATTGAGAGATCTGCAAGATATTTATTTATTCGAGGACAGAATGACAGATCATATAAATCAATATGGTTAGGAAGGAACAACAGGCTTGGCCCAAATCTATTCCATTCCCAAATTTTGATAAATTAATAAAATGTCCAAAAAATAGGTTATGTTTCTACTGTAAAACGTTCAAGTTCAATTTGCGTCCAAAAATATATACAAGCTAAACATTTTGAATTTATAGAAATTAAAACACCAAACTATATTTAAATATAACACTTAATTATCACTCCATATTGAATTAATCAAGTTATTTTATAAAATTTTGAACCCAAAAATACACACAACTTCTCTCACTAAACACAGCTGTTTATATTGATAGAAATATCACGAATTTATGAACGAAATACAAACTTTCATGTCCTGAATCATTATATTTTTTTTTCAAGTGAATCATTCTTCACTTTCTGTATAGATGAGAAGTTGATATATTGTGGTAATTATACATATTAAATAAAAATACTTAAAAATTGTCGAAAACCACAGATTTATTGATACTCTCTGAAAGACCGGTTTCGGTTGTTACACCATTGTCAATCTCAAACTGAGTAACTGATAAACTAGTTTATCAGAGATTGGCAATAGTGTAACAACCGAAACCGGTCTTTCTAAGTATCAATAAATCTGTGGTTTTTGACAATTTCCTGGTATTTTTGTTTAAAACCATTCTTCTCTGCTTATTGAAAGACTGCCAATCATATCCATTCATCCACTTATTTTTAAAAACACAGAATCGAATCGATGGTAAATCAATCTCGAATAGTTTTCTTTGTTTTTGAGAAAGTCTTCTTTCTCTAGCTATATTGAGATTGCTTATTTTATCCATCCACTCATTAATTAACAAAAAAGCACATGATCAAACCAATAATATATCAATTATTGATCATTTCCCGTGTTTTTGAGACAGAGTTTAAAAAATTGTCTCTTCCAATTAAAAAAAATTCACATCTACAAGTTTCTACTTACTCAAGTCTGAAGTATTCGACAACAAACAAAGAATAATGATAATGATGTATAATATTGACCCAGCACGTGGTGCTATCTAGAGGCCGAAACAGAAAAAAGTCACTTGGACATGTCGACCAATCAGAAGAGAGTAGGAGGAGTTTGGAGGCGTGTCTAGTAGGTGTCAGAGTAGGGAAACTGCCTGTGATTGGCCGGATATTTCTTTGCCTAAAAAAGTGTTAAAAATGTAAGATTCACTTTCCGTTCCTCTTCTTACTACTTACCATTATACTTCTCAACCTTCTCTCGTTTTTATCCTTGACTTTCACTGACTAATTTGCGTTCCATTTTTCTCATTATTCTTCTACCTCCTCATTCTCCTTTTCATTATCATTCATCCGAACGATGAACTTTTCTATTTCCAAACAAACAAATTTCTCAATACTTCATCACAACGTCCATCCACTTTCCTTGGAGTTACTATCGACAAGGATCTTCTACTCCTTCTTCCTCATCCTCATCCTCACCCTCTTCTTCTTCTTCTTCTTCTCCCTCTTCCTCTTCCTCTTCTTCTTCTTCTTCTTCTCCTTCTTCTTCTTCTTCTTCTTCTTCCTCCTCCTCCTCCTCCTCCTCCTCTTCTTCTTCTCCCTCATTTTCTTCCTCTTCCACATTTTCTTCTTCTTCTTCTTCTTCTTCCTCCTTCTCCTCTTCTTCTTCCTTCTCCCTCATCCTCTTCCTCATCCACATTTTCTTCTCCTTCTTCTTCTTCTTCTTCTTCTTCTTCCTCCTCCTCCTCCTCCTCTTCTTCTCCCTCATTTTCTTCCTCTTCCCCATTTTCTTGTTCTTCTTCCTCCTCCTCTTCCTGTTCCTCTTCTTCTTCTTCTCCTCCTGTCTTCTTCTTTTTCTCCTCCGTCTTTTTCTTCCTCTTCACTTTTCTTCTTAACCACCTTCGTCTTCTTCCTCTTCTCCTCCGTCCTCTTCTCCTTCACTTTCCCTCTCCTTCTCCATCGTCATCATCATAATCATTATCATCTTCTTCGTCATCTTCTTCTTCTTCATCTTCTTCTTCTTCTTCTCCTTCTTCTTCTTCTCCTTCGTCATCTTCTTTTCCACTTCTCCATCATCTTCTTATTCTTCTTCTTCTTCTCCTATTTCTCCACTCAACTTCCACCTATAATAATCTTGCGACTCATTAAATAAAATTCAATTGGCGCAAATCTGATCGATATAGCTGATTCTGCTAACTGCTGACTCACCATTGATATAAATAACTTGCAAAGGTTAGACGTGAATGAACTTTTCATGACTGGCATTACTATAATGCAATTCGTCGAATACGATCGCTTGCTGCAATGAGCAGTCCATATTATATTTATCTCTGTATATTAGTTTATATATTTGCCGGTTGCCTGAATGAAGCCGATCATTATCCGGATTCTATTGTTTAGCAAATTGATTGAAGTGGACTATGCTGAGATTCACTACAAAGTGTCAGAATCTTTAGAATCAGGTGCATTGCGTTCACTTAACGGGAAATACTGCCAGATCAACACCCATACAGCTGACAGTCAGTATTAGTTGAATAGGGATTATTGCTGTTACTTATAACGAATACTGACAGAATTAAGTGAATAACACAATAGAATTATTGTGCAATTGAATGCACGAAGTGGATTATTTTGAAAATAGCTGGTTTTATGAAGAATGAAATTGAGAACTTATTGAAAAGTAGTTCTTGTGAGTGAATATAGTTTGTTAACAAATTAATAAGAAAGAAACAATAGAAGATAAAGTGAACAACTTCAACATACAATAGATTCATTATAGATTTGTCCATAGACTAGCCGTCAGGCTCGCTTCGCTCGCCATATCCGTCTAGCCAGGGGGCTCCGCCCCTGGACCCCAGACTGGATCGTCTAATAATGAGATTAGCAGGCTCGCTTCGCTAGCCTGCATTTTTCATTTGAGCATTTTTATCATATGTTAGGACGATCCAGTCGGGGGTCCAGACTAAACGTCTGGCTAAACGGATATGGCGAGCGAAGCGAGCCTGACGGCTAATAATATAATATTCCCAGGATGTCACTGATACTTCTGATTGAAGTAGCAGTGCCCAATCAATTTTTCCGCGATAAATGCATGTCAATCTTCAACTTGGTGCCAACCTGACAGAGTCAACTTAACTTAATGCCAACCTGACAATATTATTAATTTAGTTACCAGTTAACAACTGTTTCGAAGAGGTACTCTCTCTAGATTATAGTTCTATATTAGTATATGGTATGGACATTTTTCAATTATAATTAAGAAAATAAGAAGAATATACATGCTAAAAGACGAACTTTTAACCCTTAAAAACCACCCTTAGAGTTAAAATATTGCCAAAAGATTTCTTAGTGCGCCTCTAAAGGGCCAACTGAACATACCTATCATATTTTAACGTTTTTGGTCCGGTAGATTTTTAGTTCTGCGAGTGAGTGAGTGAGTCAGTCAGTCAGTGAGTGCCATTTCGCTTTATATATATATATATATAGATAACTCTATATTTTGGATGAATTCTATCGACAGATAGATAAATTTTCCTGTGGTGATGAAAGAGATTTATTATGTTGTAGGACATGATAATTCTTCTAATATCATTGTAATACCCTATCCTATTTGTGGTATTGAAATATCAGTTTCCTTCATTCATTAGAGCTTGTAAAAGCTTCACAACGTCACTTATTTAAAATATTAAGAAGTAGGTCTTTATACTTCGAATATTATACTTCTTTATTGTAGAAGTATGATCGATTATTATACTTCTTCATTGCAGAAGTATGATCGAATATTATACTTCTTTATTGTAGAAGTATGATCGAATATTATACTTCTTTATTGTAGATAAAGAGGTATAATAATGACGCCAATATTAGGTAATTTTAACAATAACTTATCATTAGAATGGTTGTGAGAGAAAAATAATACAAAAAAGCAAACATTGAGTTGAAAATTTGGATTCTTAATCAAGAATTAACAAATTATTCAATAGCTCTTCAATTCTACAGTTGATCTTCATCTTCTCCAGTCGAAGGTAAATTTCTCGATGTCATTTTTTGTTTCCACATTCCATAATCACAACTTTGACAGAATATATCAGGATTTGATTTTGAAATGGACTGATAGTGAATTTCATTCAGATCCGTGATCAGAATTCTATTTTTGCAGATAATATTACCTAATATAGAATAGTGGATCAAAAATATTTCAATTTCAAGTTGTGGATATCCCAATTAAATAAACTTCTATCATTATCATTTTCAATACGTGACTTTCTTGAGTAGTTTTCAGTTAATTGGAAAGCGTTGACAACAAACTTTTAAGGTATGCTGACAGAAACCTCACCCTAGACTAGATCCTCACTCTATATACCTGTTTCTATCTTTCTCTCTCTCTCTCCTTCCTTCACCATAGACCCTCACTCTATAAACCTCTTTCACTCTCTCCTTCCTTCACCATGGTTCCTCACTCGATGTACCTCTTTCTCTCTCTCCTTCCCTCACCATGGACCCTCACTATATAAACCTCTCTCTCTCTCTCTCCTTTATATCTTTTTTCTAATAATAAATTTCACTCCCTCATTATTCCAATTATTATATCATATTGATTTTCTAATTATTGGGAATTAACTTTTTCTTTATTTTTTCCCCTTATTATTATTTACTTTTTTCTGTTAATTGATTTACGTAAATGATTTTCATCGTTTCTATGATTTGGTTTTTACTTATTAATATTTTTTTCTTCATTTTTTTCGCTTAGACATATTATTTCGTTTGAATTTTCAACTTTCTTTTTTCACGGTTAAGTGCTGAAGGGGAGGGTATCCTTGATACCCTCTCTGAGAATGGACTTCTTAAGGTCCAAACTTCACCGTTTCATGTGAAAACATTACAGTAGTATCTTAACTTCTGCATTTTTTATCATTATTCTTGCTCAATATTATTGTAGAATTCATCAGTTTAATATGATTCACCATGTCATTTTACCGCTACTGGTATTTATTTTTAACGCTAGAACGTAAGTGAATTATGTTTTGTTAAACACATGAATAAAAGAATCTGAATCTGAATCTGAATTCACCTTAGACCCTCACTCTATATACCTCTTTCTCACTCTCTCTCTCTCTATTTTCTTCATCCTCACAAGAAATTGATGTCAATAACTCATGTCACACAGTCATAAAACTAATAGACGTGGGTGTCTATGTCTATTACAGAAAGAGAGGATGAACTAAGCCAAGCCCATACATATGATTTCTCCAAATTAACTTACCTTGGAGACGCATACATCTTAGTTTTATGACTATAGGCTTATGACTTATGATGTGGAAACTACAAATATATTACTATTATGTAACGGCTAATGAGTACAATGACTGTGAAAGCTATTATATATTTGTCAGTAATTTATTCAATTCAATCAATCGTTCAGAATTACACTACTAACATAATAGTACCACAGGTTTACGCCTGAAACGGTTCCAATTCTAATTTATACAACAGCAGCAATTTATTATATTTAATCAGCATTGGTTGAATAAATTAAATGTAATTATGTAATTGTGGGAGTCTGTGAGTTATTCTTACTTGAATCTCCTGAATAAATTCATTTATTTATGCTAGTTCTCAGTTGATTTATGAATTAGTTTATCACGGTATCATTTATTTTGTTATAGAATGGGTAATTCAGTACCAATTATGGTGATCGATATCCGTTAAATCATCTATATAAAATGAAAATTGAGCCTCAAATTTTGACATTTAATAACTTCTTATCTGTGCACCAAATTTGATGATTTTTGTTTAGTTGTGTTTGTTATGTTCAGGAGCAGGTTGATGGCCTATCAAATTTATGATCAGACTTCAGGACTCTTTCCTACGGTCCTTTAAAGCTCACATGTAATCCTTATGGAAGAAGATTTTTGAGCTGACCACACACATGAATAAAAATCATATTGAATCTCCAATCTGGGATTGATAGGCTCCATATATTTGTATTACTGTGGGATAACGTATTCCATATAATATATTATCATTAAACGAAAATCCGAATTGAATGTCCGCCTGGGCTGTCAAATAATTTTCGAATAATAGTACTCATCGAATTTCCATCTAGATCATGTCGTATGGATACAGTGGCAGAGACAAATAATAATAGAAAGAAATGGAAAAAATTAAACAATTCAACTTCTTCTTCTTCTTACAAACAAGGATTAGGCTTTAACCTGTTCCGACTCACATCTAGCCAATTATTCAAATAAACATAAAAAAAATCCTATTATTGCCAACGCTTGCGTGGTCTGCCAACATCTCTTTTGCCCACTGGCTGATAATTATAGACTTTAAATGGTATTCTTTCAGCTGACATTCTTTGAACATGCTCCCTCCATTGATGCCGATTCTCCGTAACTCTTTCATTCATGCTGCAGATTTTCAATTCTTTCCTAATATCTTCATTCCTGAAATGATCTCTTCTGTCACATCCCTTGGTTCTTCGGAGAAATCTCATCTCGGCTGCCTGCACTCTACTTTCAAGTGGCTTCGTAGTAACCCATGATTCACTACCATAGAGGAGGACTGGAGCGGCCATGACCTTATAAAATTTCATAACAAACATACTAAATTTCATTATAAACAATTCATACTAGTATTCTCAAGTTTTTGAGCAAGAGTAAAGCCTCGTCATCTGCTACATGCAATTTCTGTTGTCCTCTCTGGTATCTAAACAAAGAACACTCTGTAGTGATAAGAAAACAAAGATATTGTCAATTTTCACTAAAAATTCATTTAAAACTTTAAAACAGAACCATGGTTTCACGTAGTTAACCAACGCATCATCAGCTGTACTGCGTTGGTTAACTACGTGAAAACATGGTTCTGCTTTAAAGTTTTAATAAATTCTCAGTGAAATTTGACAATATCTTTGTTTTCTTATTATGGAGAGATTTCACAACATCACCATCAATTCTACTAACTCTGTAGTGATGTGGTAAGTCTTTGCTCCTCACCACATTCACAGAGAGTGGTGTCTGATAATGCCCCATCGATGCATGTTTTTTTTTCAATCTCCCTTGTCCATCGAGCTGTTTACCCTGTTGTCAATATTTGTAGTTGGAGAAGTCTTCGGGGTGTTTTGCAGCATTCAATTTGGATTTTTGTTTAGTAATAAGATTATATAAAATTAATGATCTTGTGGAAATGGATAAAATGAGAACCATTAACACAAACCATACTACAATCAAACCACTCAAACAACTAACGATTAATCCAAAGTAGAGAAAGAGGAGAGAAGAATAGGAGATAGACAATACAAGGAGAAAGGAAGCCAGAGAACGAAAAAATGAGCAAGAAAGCGTGGATGATTAGTTCTACTCCTAAGAAGCAATAATTCTAATTTAGTGTCTGTCTAAGTACAATATCGGGACTCGGTGTTAACGCCCCCTACCTACAAATATATATATATATATATATATATATATTATATATATATATATTATATATATATATATGTATATGTATATACCTCGATAAGTTAACAGAGTGAAACCCCCGTCTATTATTGTGTCTCACTCTATTATTGCTTCAGTGTTAGTACATTATTGTTTAAGTGTTAGTATTCCAAAGCAATAGTATGAGTATTTTAGTAGTTTAGTGTCTTAGTATTAGTGAATTGGTTGTCTAAGTCAGCATTTGCTGAATAAGAAGCATTAATATACGGTATGAAGGATGCTGATATTATTCAGTGAATATCACTATATATATATCAGTGCTTGAGAGTGAGAGAGTGTATGCTTCAATACCTGTAGTGTCTGTTGAAAAGTGAGAGAGGGTGACTGATAGAGTTAGAGAGAGAATGAGTCATTGAGTGCTCTCACTCCTTTCTCAGAAATAGTGGGAGTGAGGCAAAGAGAGAGAGCCTGAGGGAGTGAGAGAGAGCCTGAGGGAGTGAGAGAGAGAAAGTGAGTGAGCGAGAGAGAGGAAGAGAGGATGAGAGATATTATGAGGGTTGTAAGAGAAGATAAATTCCAGAGGCATTGGGAGAAAGAGTGACTACTTTATTTTTGAAAGAAAGATGGAGATTAGATTAGATCTCTTTAGTTATGTATGTTACAATATTTACTGGCTTATACACTAATTTACATTCAATGACGATAGTGCTAGTTATTCAACGAATTTCACAAAGTATAAATTTATTTATTTTATTTTTTTTTTTATTCACAATTCAAACAGTTGAGGGTCCTGCCAAACCCAAAGGTTTTTCGGCGGGTGCCCAGTTACAGGAAAAAAATTAGTTAAAAAAGATAAATAAACTTAGACAAAATAAATATTACACTTCAAAGATTTTAAGTAAAAAATGAAAGAAAACTGATACAAAATGCAAAAATAAAATAAGAAATATACATCAGATTTTGATACAGAATTACAGTAATGAAAAAAGGGGAAAATGAAAATTAATTAAAAAGGAATGAAATAATAAGGGAAAATTGTTTTACACAAGTAATAGTACATTTTTATCGTTGAGGCAGGCGGCAGTGACAATAAAAGGAAAATTTCAAAACTTCAGCCAGCAAAAATTGAAAAATACTAATAATGTAAACTTATGCTGTCGTTTTTTTAACTTGACGTTTCTTAAATTATGAGTACGTTTGTAATATTATTAATTTTATAAATTGATTGTGCTGTTATTATTGAGATACAACATTACATCCTTCTTAGAGTAATCGCGAATATTTGGAGGTAGTCTGTTAAATAAGTAGGGAATTACATAATCTAGGGATCTTCTACCATAAATATTATTGAAAGGTTTATAATAAACCTAACTAGTTTTATAATACTTATTAATAATAAATCAATAAGAATAAATATAGAAATGCAATAATTAGAATAACGATAATATAATAATGTGATGTAACTTCATAAATCGGCGGTGTTTCAACAAATAGTTGTCGATTCTCTAAGAAGGATATAAAATATCCTCCCCATTAACACACGACCGGGTTGTGATGGATTAGAGCTGTTGGGAATTTTAACTCGAAGTAATGTTCAAATAAGAAACTCTACTCAGTAAGTTGAAAACTA
>NC_052514.1:38507227-38606844 GCF_014356525.2 Nilaparvata lugens
CACAGCGAAGGTCGTTCCTCTGATATAAGGCTGAATCGACGGTCGCGACAGCGACCGTAGATTCAGCTGATCAGAGGAACATTTTAAAATTAATAATATTTAAAATTTTAAATTTTTTTTTTTTTTTTTTTTTCAAATTGTGGCAATTTGAATTAAATGATTAGGTTTCTTTTTCTTCTTGTTCAAATATAATAAATTATATATATATATGACGATTATTGGACTTCATTTAACTTACCTTGCGTGATCAACAACTGTGCACAACTGATGTACAATCATTGTTCTGCATGACTATTTATAGTCAAAGGTTAATGACTCATGGACATGTTCAGACATGACTGGTCATGCATAGCTGCACACGCGCGTCATACATGAATGCATTCAGTTGCATGTCACTGCAAACTTAGTTTGCCGCAGACACGATGGGAGTCAAGTCAATAGGACAAGAAATGAAAATAATCATACTATTTGTTACATTCATAATATACACAATTAGTATGATATTACTCTTATACTATACTCTGAGTACTTGTACATTGCACAATATTAGAGTTGAAAATGTGTTAAATTTTTCATCATTAACCAAACTGTAAAAGACAGCAGCAGCAGCAGCAGTACTGCCAATTTAAGCGTAAAAGCTTATAATAAAGCACATATATTATCTTATATAAAACTATGTGTTCAATCTCAAATGAATTATAAAACATCGAAATTATTTGATGATGGACTAGACAAATGGTATTTTATATGAATGATCAACGTAAGGTTATTTGTAATTTTTTTAACAATTATACAGCATTGAACAGTTGTATAAACATAAACCCATCGTCTGGTGATAGTATTTCGAATTTTCTACTAATAACAACATTACAACTTTGTAATATTTTGATAGTGAGCCGGAGCCGACAGCAGGTCTTAAAAGGCATTAACTAATTTCTATTTAGTCAGGTTTCAACATTGCTATTGAAAGGATGGTAGCAAAAAAGACTTGTCGTCGTCGTCGAGTGCGACGTAAAATTGGTACTGGTATTTTATCGAAACTTAGCGGATTTGCATCAACCGCCCTTAATAAAATTGTCGATACATTACCCCTGGAGTTGCATATCCCCTCCTACCGCTTTTGCGGACCCGGCACCAAATTAGATAAAAGATTAAGGAGGGGGGACAAAGGAATAAATAGTCTGGATGAAGCATGTAAAGAGCACGATATAGCCTATGCCCAGAATAGTGATAATTCGTCGCGAAATGTGGCCGATCGTCGTTTGGCTGATAAAGCATGGTCTGTTTTTAAAAATCCAAACACAGGTTTAACTGAAAAAGCAGCCGCATACTTAGTTACAAATTTGATCAAAGCTAAAGCTGCCTTTGGCGGGGGTAGAGTACAGCGACAGCGGCGGCGGACGAGAAGAGAAGGTTGGAAAAATAATTCATCACTACAAGAACAAAGAAGTGCACATTTACGGCAAAAAGCAATTAAACATTTAAGTAAGCACATAGCTGGTCAAGGTTTTTATTTAAGACCATATGCGCCCTTGTATAAAGGCGGTAGAATCATTGAAACACCTTCACAAGAAGAAGAAGGACAACAAAGAAGAAGAAGAGGAGAGCGACAAAGAAAGTGAGAAAATGAAGATTAATATACAAGGACCACTGTCAAATTATGATCTACAAGATTGGGCTGATATTTTAGATATTAAATTGCGTGGTATTTATATGATTGATACATTGCCAAAAAGAATTAATTTAAATGAAAAATCGATCATAAATTTAGACTCGATCATGAACAGTGGAACACACTGGGTGGCTTACAAAAAACATGCACAAAAAGTATATTATTTTGATCCAATTGGTAATTTACAGCCGCCCATACAATTGATAAACTATTTCAAACAACAACCAAATGTTGAAATTTATTTCAATTATGATCAATTACAAACACTAAATAGTAATGTATGCGTCATTTTTGTCTTTTATTTCTTGCAGATGCGTTATAGCAGACAGTTCACTTGTAGATGTGTATGAAAGAAGTGGGTTGGTAAAACGCAATGGTTGTAATAACATTATCATCTAAAGACCGTAGCAGCAGCAGCAGCAGCATTGTTTAATTGAAGTACTTCCCACTGTACTAGAGCTAGACGCACGCTATCAATATGAAATTGGTTTGATTAATTTATGGACATACAATAGTGTACCGAATATAATTAAAAATGTCAACTCATCTTTTAAGTATGGTGATAGCTTGATTGATTTGGATACAGGCTCCTACGAAATTGATCGTATAATAAATGAAATAAAGAGAAAATTGAACGTTGATAGTTCAAATCTAATTATACAAGGAAATAACGACAATGCTATGTGAATTGAAAGCGGATAAAGATGTTGATTTAACAATGAACACATCACTAGCCGATATACTCGGTTTTGATAGAGAAATTCTTACAGCAAATAAATGGCATTATTCTAAACGTTTAGTATCCATTACAAATATAACATCGTTCCAGGTTACTTGTAATATTGCATGCGGCAGTTATCGAAATGGGCAAGAGGTTCATACAATTTTCGAATTCCTACCAAAGGTTGCACCTGGTTTTCTAATAAATGAATCACCATCGCCAATTATTTACTTTCCATTAAACACGCACAGAATTCAATCTATTGTAATTCAAGTAGTTGATCAGAATCGTCAAACTAGTTGATTTCCGCGGCGATAGTATAACAATAAGAGTACACATTAGAAAGAAGGAATAGAGAGAGAGAGGCAGTGATGGATCGTGTTAGAATGAGGGTGAGCATTAGTCACGCAAAACACAACGAGAGAGCAAGAAGCGCTACAGAATGGGTTTTGTTGTGTATACAACCTAGGCGCGAGGAGGGTGCGGAGTGGTGGCGGCGGTAGGTCTGCTTTTAGCATGCAGCAGCCGGTTAGTACTTATCAGTCCGTGAAACTGATAACACATAACGAGCAAATTTTTAGAAAAGCTTGGTTTTAAAGTGAATTGGAAATATGTCGTCAAAAACGCGGCAGCAATTAGTGACATACTAAATGTTGAACAAGACATACACTATTATTCAGATATAACAAAATTTGATATCATACGCATGCGCCGTATGGTAATTTGAAATTTAATAACAATGATGAAATACGGTTTGTCGAAATCGTCTCATGACCTTATTTCATAGTTGCAAAATCTTTTCTTATTGTTGAGGGGAAAATTACATGTACAAAACCGCCGGCAAAAGACAAAGCTGATGATCCGCCGTCGAGGACTGCATATACGCTCAGTTCAAATGCAGTAGCACATTGTTTGATGAGATACGATTTGAGTTGGCAGGTACAGTCGTTGCAAAGAGTCGACTAGTAGGTATTACTTCTACTATTAAATCATATTAGTGAAACAACAAACGAAAAAAAACATACGATTTAGCAGGTTTCACTGATACTGCATCAACACTAACTAATAATACTTTTGCTTATGCGTGCCGTTAAAATTACTTCTGCCATTTTTCGAAGATTTTCAACATGTAATTTTGAATATGAGACAAGAGCTTGTGCTTTTGAGATCCGCAACAGATATTAATTGTATTCAGTCGCCGCAAGCAACATCAATGTCATTGGAAATAACAAAATTGCTTTGGAAAGTGCCCTATATTCATGTAGATGATCATTTAAGATTGAAATTTCTGAAAATTGTTGATCGGAGATAGGCCATTGAAAATTGCATTCAGAAAATGGGATATCCACGAATATTCACAGCTGCCGAACAGTGTTAGCACGATTTGGACTATAAAGACGGCTTCAAAAGCTGATACACCGCGATTTGTAATATTAGCATTTCAGACAAACAGGAAAAATGTATGGGAAAGTCAATGTCGAAATTTGATATGTGCAAATTGCATGATGTTAAACTTTTTCTGAATAGGAATATCTGCCGTATGATCGTATAAATGGAAACAAACAATTTTGTACAAAATGTTTATTGAATTTGCGCCCAGCTATTATAATTTAGGACTTCATACTGATTATGGTACAGTTGTAGATTATAAAACTTTTACTGATTGCTGTCCAATAATTGTACTAGATTGTTCACATCAAGCTGATCATTTAACATCGTCAACAGACATTCGATTGGAAATGGAGTTTACAGAAAATGTGCCAAATTTAACGACTGCATATGTATTTTGATAAGTGACACATTAGTAGAATACAAACCATTGAGCGCATTAGTTCGTGAAGTACAGTATTTGACGCAAGAGCGAGAGCTAGCATGACGAACGAGAGGAGGAGGAGGGTGGTATATAAAAGTGTGTGTATGAACAGTACAGTGTTCAGTTGTAATGTGTTCTAATAGCTTGAATAATAACATAGATATTCCTCAGTCGTCGTCTTCGTTATCATCATCATTATCATCATTGTAATCATTGACAAAAGCAAAATTTGATGCATTTGTACATAGAATGTGTGCATGCACCGACGGACAACAGAAAATGGACGATGATGAGCAAGTATCAACAAAATTTCGAGACTTTGGCATACAATGCGACTTGGATAAAGAAGAATTGGAGAAGGAGGCAGCAAAAATTGAGGAGGTGGAGGAGAAGAGTGAAGAAGAATGCGACAGGAAAAATGATGACATTGATTTTGCTGTAGTCGAGTTTCATTTTTTCAAAAGTGATGATAATTTTATCATTATTAAAGAGGTAGCCATAATCGATTACAAACTACGACATATTGTGCTACACTTAAATCACCATTTCCGAAAACATTACTGAGTAGAAAAATGTACCGTGATGTCAGCTGGCTGAACATAACTATCATAAAATTAGATGGACCAAGGCGACTTAATTTACACTGACGCGCTGCTTGCTTCATATTTGCAAAATTATACCACAATCTATAAAAGGGAAGAGAAAAAACACAGTTTTTGAAAAAGTTACACGACAATGTGCTTACTATGCCGGAGGATATACAAAAACCAGACTATACAATGTTTGAAAATTCTTGGTGTTTTAGTGTATGCAAAATTCATAACAAATCGTCCAATGGGCGTGTGCGTTGTTCAGTGCTATCATTATTTGACAATCTTGATGTGTAACAAGCAAACAAAGGAGAATAGTGCTGCTGCTGCTGCATCAATGCCTACAAAAAATATGAGTTCATTGAATCGTAATGCTGCTGCTGCTGATATCGATTATACATGCGAAAATAATAGAATGGAAAGTATGAAACATTGTAAGCTGTTAACTAAACAACGAAAACGCAACTATGCCCGACAAGGTTTTTATTTTGATGGGGAAAGCATACTGTGTGTTTATTGCGGATTTGATTTGATTTCGCATAAAGCGAGAGTATGCAGTCTGACCTGTAGCGGTGGAAGGGAGAAGCGAAAAGCAATAAATTTCACTGTTCTAGTACCACTCATTTAGTGTACCTTCGCTAGCAGCAGATTGAAGAGCTATAATGAATCCGCAAACTTGGTCTTATGCGCCAGAATGTTTAGAAATTAAATTACAAAACTACATTGAATGGTATGATTGTGTCAAAAAGCAATAGAGACAAAAAACAGTAGTATTGCTAGACAATTGAAAGCAATATTTCTAAAACAGTTAATATTAACGATATCAGTGATTACTTAGCTTATTACAGACCCTTTAGTTTGAATGTAAACAAGCTAATAAGAATTGAAGAAGAAATTTTAAGATCGCTAGAGTGAACAGAGGAGAAGATGCGGCGACTAGCTGTAAAGAAGGTGGGGTAGGAATGCGCCTAAATGTAAAATAAAGAAGAAGAGAAGAAGAAAGAAGCGACTAGCTGCTGTAAAGAAGAGGTGAGAAGAAAGGAATGCGGCTACATGTAAAGAAGAAGAAGAAGAAGAAGAATGGCGGGAAGCCAACATCATGATGCGGTGGCGGAGGGGAGAACGAGTCAACAGAAGAATGTGGAAGGAGTCGACAGGAAACGGTTGTGGGGGGCTGACGGCTTAACAGGTTTGCTCAGTCTTTAACCGACAACCCACGCAAGCATATAGCTGCTTTGTTATTCTTGCACTCGCGCGCGTGCGGTAAGCTTTCTTATTATTATGGAACACCATAGAAGCAACACTGGAAATGATAGACTTTTTAGTATGAAGTCATTCAATTATATTTCGAAAACTGAATATCCACGGTCTCACTCAAAGATCTTGACCATGATTCGTGGTACCGTGTTGTACACGCTAGATTGGTGAGAACACACAGGGTCAACGAATCATAATGAGGTTATACGATCATGACAGCAATGGTGACTATTATGCGAAGTTTACTTACCTGAGAAATTTCTGAGTGTATTGAATCTTCAAACACTTGAGGATTTCAACAAACAAAAACTCTATCTGAAGTGTGTACAATGAGAAGGTAAATCGCCCTCTTGTTCTCTAGAAGAAGAAAGGAATATATATAAAAAAAAAAATAAAAAAAAAAAAAAAAAAACCCATTCCCATCATCGATTGTGCAATAGGCCTAATGTTGATTAATACTTTGTATTGAATAACTAAGTGACATTCAATTAGAGTTTTCTCAATATGGGGATAGCACATTAAAAAAAGCGCCACCATTCCTTTTACAGCATAGTGTGGGAAAAATAACAGAAATGTAATTTTTTTCATTCTTCCTGTGGTGGTGGAAAAAAGGAACATATTGTTGTGCAATAGGCCTAATGTTGATTAACACTTTGTAATGAATAACTATAGCAGTATGTAGAATAGATTAGCCCGATCTATTCTACATCCTATTACAGCAACATTCAATTAGAGTTTTCTCAATATGGGGAAAGCACATTAAAAAAAGCGCCACCATTCCTTTTACAGCATAGTGTGGGGAAAATGACATCTCATACGTGAAATATGAAATGTAATTTTTTTCATTCTTCCTGTGGTGGAGGAAAACAAGGAACATAGTTTAATTTGCGCCAAACTTTAGTAGTGTAGTTTGAGAGTTTAGCGCTAGTAGCGTTGTTTGAGAGTTAGCGCTAGTAGTGTAATCTATTAGAGTTTAGTATCTGTGATTTTAAAGATTTTAAATGTGGGGATATGCAAATTAAGCAGGTGTTAACTGGGGGGCAGCAGATGTCAGTTAACACCTGCAAAGATGGCCGCCGCCGCCGCCGCAGCTGCGGGGGGTAGTAGGGGAACCACACCTGTACAACAAAGATGGCGTCGGGGTAGTAGGGGAACCGCTAGCCTCTTCCTATTGGTTGGTGGGGGACAAAATGGCTTACACTAGGGAAGGGGGACGCCATTTTGAACACGCCCCTTGCTTCCTATTGGCTGGGGGCGGGGGCAAAATGGCTGACTAGGGCAGGGGGGGTGGAGGGGGGCGGGGTCAAAATGGCTGACTAGGGCAGGGGGGGTGGAGGGGGGGGTGGCCACGCCCCTTGATTCCTATTGGCTGGGGGCGGGGCCAAAATGGCCGACTTGGGCAGGGGGGGTGGAGGGGGGCGGGGCCAAAATGGCTGACTAGGGCAGGGGGGGTGGAGGGGGGCGTGGCCACGCCCCTTGATTCCTATTGGCTGGGGGCGGGGCCAAAATGGCCGACTGTGGCTGGGGGGGTGGAGGGGGGAGGCCACACCCCTCGATTTCTATTGGATAGGCAGCTCTCTCAAAACCCCACTACTCGCCTTATCAAAGCAACTCGACCATTTGAACGTCTTAATATGGATTTCAAAGGCCCACTACAATCAAGTTCAAGGAACAAGTATATTTTAGTTCTTATAGACGAATATTCCAGATTCCCATTTGCCTTCCCCTGTCCTGACATGACTACTAATACAGTAATAAAACACCTTACATCACTATTCTCTCTTTTTGGTGTACCGTCTTACATACATTCCGATAGAGGAACATCGTTTATGTCATCAGCTTTGAAAAATTTCCTACTATCAAGAGGAATTGCCAGCAGCAGAACATCGCCCTATAATCCAGCCGGTAATGGGCAAGTCGAACGGTACAATGGAGTTATATGGAAAAGTGTGATGCTAGCCCTAAAATCGAGAGGTTTGAACAACAGTCACTGGGAACAAGTTCTCCCGATGCCCTTAACTCTATTCGTTCCCTATTATGCACAAGCACCAACTGCACACCACATGAGCGGATGTTTTTACATGCAAGAAACTCAAGTAATGGAAACCATTACCAACCTGGCTATTGACACCTGGACCAGTATGGTTGAAGAAGATGACAAAAAAACTCAAAACAAGAATCGTAAGTTGAAAAAGTTGAATTAATCGAGAGTAACCCTGAATATGCGTTTGTTCGCCACAACGACGGCAGAGAATCGACAGTCTCACTTCGCCAGCTCGCCCCATACCCCACGAGTGCCGATTGATATTAAGGGGGGAAGATTGTGATGATAAAACAGCTGTAATATTTATAATCTGTTATCTCTGTTACTAAGACACATATTTAATGTCGAATAAAGCTCGTGTTGAGTCCAATTCTATTACACAAGCTAAACATTTTGAATTTATAGAAATCAAAACACCAAACTATATTTAAATATAACACTCAATTATCACTCCATATTGAATTAATCAAGTTATTTTATAAAATTTTGAACCCAAAAATACACACAACTTCTCTCACTAAGCACAGCTGTTTATATTGATAGAAATATCACGAATTTATGAACGAAATACGAAGGTTGATTTCCTGAATCATTATATTTTTTTCAAGTAAACAATTCTTCACTTTTTGTGTAGATGAAAAGTTGATATTGTGGTAATGATTATACATATTGAATAAAAATACTAAGAAATTGTCGAAAACCACTGATTTATTGATACTTTGAAAGACCGGTTTCGGTTGTTACACCATTGTCAATCTCTGATAAACTGAGTAACTGATACACTAGTTTATCAGAGATTGGCAATAGTGTAACAACCGAAACCGGTCTTTTTAAGTATCAATGAATCTGTGGTTTTTGACAATTTCCTGGTATTTTTGTTTAAAACCATTCTTCTCTGCTTATTGAAAGACTGCCAATCATATCCATTCATCCACTTATTTGTAAAAACACAAAATCGAATCGATGGTAAATCAATCTCGAATAGTTTTCTTTGGTTTTGAGAAAGTCTTCTTTCTCTAGCTATATTGAGATTGCTTATTTTATTCATCCACACATTAATTTACAAAAAAGCACATGATCAAACCTATAAGATATCAATTCTTGATCATTTCCTTTGTTTTTGAGACAGAGTTTTAAAAATTGTCTCTTCCAATTAAAAAAAATCACATCTGCAAGTTTCTACTTACTCAAGTCTGAAGTATTTGACAACGAACAGAGAAGAATGATAATGATGTATAATATTGAACCAGCATGTGGTGCTATCTAGATGCCGAGTCCGGAAACAGTCACTTGGACGTGTCGACCAATCAGAAGAGAGTAGGAGGAGTTTGGAGGCGTGTCGCAGTAGGTGTCAGACTAGGGAAACTGCCTGTGATTGACCGGTCATTTCTTTGCCTAAAAAGGTGAAATTCACTTCTCGTGTCTCTTCTTACTTCTTATCTCATCTTATCTTATTACCTCTTCTCATCTTATCTTATCTTATACTTCTCAATCTTCTCGTTTTTATCCTTGACTTTCACTGACTGATTTGGGTTCCATTTTTTTCTCATTATTCTCCTACCTTCTCATTCTTCTTTTCATTATCATTCATCCGAACGATGAATTTTTCTATTTTCAAACAAACAAATGTCTCAATACCTTATCACAACGTCCATCCACTTTCCTTGGAGTTACTATCGAGAAAGATTTCTTCTCCTTCTTCCTCATTCCACCCTCTTCTTCTTCTTCTTCTTCTTCTTCTTCTTCTTCTTCTTCTTCTTCTTCTTCTTCTTCTTCTTCTTCTTCTTCTTCTTCTCTTCTTATTCTTCTTCTTCTTTCTTCTTCTTCTTCTTTCTTCTTCTTCTTCTTCTTCTTCTCTTCTTCTTCTTCTTCTTCTTCTTCTTCTTTTATTCTTCTTCTTCTTCTTCTTCTTCTTCTTTCTTCTTCTTCTCTCTTCTTCTTCTTCTTCTCTTCTTCTTCTTCTTCTCTTCTTCTTCTTCTTCTTCTTCTTCTTCTTCTTCTTCTTCTCCTCCGTCATCTTATTTTCCTCTTCTCCATCATCTTCTTATTCTTCTTCTTCTTCTCCTATTTCTCCACTCAACAAAAACAGAATGTAACTTCCACCTATAATAATCTTGCGACTCATTAAATAAAATTCAATTGGCGCAAATCTGATCGATATAGCTGATTCTGCTGACTGCTGACTCTCCATTGATGTAAATAACTTGCAAAGGTTAGACGTGAATGAACTTTTCATGACTGGCATTACTATAACTGCAATTCGTCGAATACGATCGCTTGCTGCAATGAGCAGTCCATATTATATTATCTCTGTATATTAGTTTATATATTTGCCGGTTGCCTGAATGAAGCCGATCATTATCCGGATTCTATTGTTTAGCAAATTGATTGAAGTGGACTATGCTGAGATTCACTACAAAGTGTCAGAATCTTTTGAATTAGGTGCAATGAGTTCACTTAACGGGAAATACTGCCAGATCAACATCCATACAGCTGACAGGCAGTATTAGTTGAATATAGAGTATTGCTGTTACTTATAAGGAATACTGACAGAATGAAGTGAATAACACTATAGAATTTCATTGTGAAATATTAAATGCACGAAGTGGATTATTTTGAAAATAGCTGGTTCTATGAAGAATGAAATTGAGAACTTATTGAAAAGTAGTTCTTGTGAGTGAATATAGTTTGTTAACAAATAAGCAAGAAACAATTGCAGATAAAGTAAACTACTTCAACACACAATAGATTCATTATAGATTTGTCCATAGACTAGCCGTCAGGCTCGCTTCGCTCGCCATATCCGTCTAGCCAGGGGGCTCCGCCCCTGGACCCCAGACTGGATCGTCTAAGAATGAGATCAGCATTTTTCATTTGTGCATTTTTATCATATGTTAGGACGATCCAGTCGGGGGTCCAGACTAAACGTCTGGCTTAACGGATATGGCGAGCGAAGCGAGCCTGACGGCTAGTAATATAATATTCCCAGGGATAGCTCTGATTGAAGTTGCAGTGCCCAATCAATTTTTCCGCGATGAATGCATTTCAATCTTCAACTTGATGCCAACTTAGCAAAGTCAACTCAACTTAATGCCAACCTGACAATATTATTAATTTAGTTACCAGTTAACAACTGTTTCGAAGAGGTACTCTCTCTAAATTATAGTTCTATATTAACATATGGTATGGACATTTTTCAATTATAATTAAGAGAATAAGAAGAATATACATGCTGAAAGACGGACTTTTAACCCTTAAAAACCACCCTAGAGTTAAAATATTGCCAAAAGATTTCTTAGTGCGCCCCTAAAGGGCCAACTGAACATACCTACCATATTTGAACGTTTTTGGTCCGGTAGATTTTTAGTTCTGCGAGTGGGTGAGTGAGTGAGTGAGTGAGTCAGTCAGTGAGTGAGTGCCATTTCGCTTTTATATATATATAGATAAATCTATATTTTGGATGAATTCTATCGATAGATAGATAAATTTTCCTGTGTTGATGAAATAGATTTATTATGTTGTAGGACATGATAATTCTTCTGATATTATTGTAATACCCCATCCTATTTGTGGAATCTAAATATCAGTTTCCTTCATTCATCAGAGCTTTGAGAAGCTTCATAATATATTTAATATTAAGAAGTAGGTCTTTATACTTCGAATATTATACTGCTTTCATAGTAGAAGTACAATATTAAGTAATTATAACAATAACTCATCAATAGAATGGTTGTGAGAGAAAAATAATACAAAAAAGCAAACATTGAGTTGAAAATTTGGATTCTTAACCAAGAATTAAATTATTCAAAAGCTCTTCAATTCTACAGTTGATGAGAATTCATCTTCTCCAGTCGAAAGTAAATTTCTCGATGTCTTTTTTGTTTTCACATTCCATAATCGCAACTTTGACAGAATATATCAGGATTTGATTTTGAAATGGACTGATAGTGATTTTCTTTCAGATCCGTGATCAGAATTCTATTTTTGCAGATAATATTACCTAATATAGAATAGTGGATCAAAAATATTTCAATTTCAAGTTGTGGATATCCCAATTAAATAAACTTCTATCATTATCATTTTCAATACCTGACTTTCTTGAGTAGTTTTCAGTTAATTGGAAAGCGTTGACAACAAACTTTCAAGGTATGCTGACAGAAACCTCACCCTAGACTAGATCCTCACTCTATATACCTCTTTCTATCTTTCTCTCTCTCTCTCTCTCCTTCCTTCACCATAGACCCTCACTCTATAAACCTCTTTCACTCTCTCCTTCCTTCACCATGGTTCCTCACTCGATGTACCTCTTTCTCTCTCTCTCCTTCCTTCACCATAGACCCTCACTCTATAAACCTCTTTCACTCTCTCCTTCCTTTACCATGGTTCCTCACTCTATGTACCTCTTTCTCTCTCTCCTTCCCTCACCATGGACCCTCACTATATAAACCTCTCTCTCTCTCTCTCCTTTATATCTTTTTTCTAATAATAAATTTCACTCCCTCATTATTCCAATTATTATATCATATTGATTTTCTAATTATTGGGAATTAACTTTTTCTTTATTTTTTCCCCTTATTATTATTTACTTTTTTATGTTAATTGATTTAACTAAATGATTTATCGTTTCTATGATTTGGTTTTTACTTATTAATATTTTTTTTCTTCATTTTTTTCGCTTAGACATAATATTTCGTTTGAATTTTCAACTTTCTTTTTTCACGGTTAAGTGCTGAAGGGGAGGGTATCCTTGATACCCTCTCTGAGAATGGACTTCTCAAGGTCCAAACTTCACCGTTTCATATGAAAACATTACAGTAGTACCTTAACTTTTGCATTTTTCATCATTATTCTTGCTCAATATTATTGTAGAACTCATCAGTTTAATATGATTCACCATGTCATTTTACCGCTACTGGTATTTATTTTTAACGCTAGAACGTAAGTGAATTATGTTTTGTTAAACACATGAATAAAAGAATCTGAATCTGAATCTGAATTCACCTTGGACCCTCACTCTATATACCTCTTTCTCACTCTCTCTCTCTCTCTCTCTCTCTCTCTCTCTCTCTCTCTCTCTCCATTTTCTTCATGCTTCATCCTCACAAGAAATTGATGTCAATAGCTCATGTCACACAGTCATAAAACTAATAGACGTGGGTGTCTATGTCTATTACAGAAAGAGAGGATGAACTAAGCCAAGCCCATACATATGATTTCTCCAAATTAACTTACCTTGAAGACGCATACATCTTAGTTTTATGACTAGGCTTATGACTTATGATGTGGAAACTACAAATATATTACTATTATGTAACGGCTAATGAGTACAATGACTGTAAAAGATGTTTTATATTTGTCAGTAATTTATTCAATTCAATCAATCGTTCAGAATTACACTACTAACAGGATAGTACCACAGGTTTACGCCTAAAACGGTTACAATTCTAATTTATACAACAGCAGCATTTATTATTATATTTGATCAGCCTTGGTTGAATAAATTAATTTATTAATTCATGTGATTGTGGGAGTCTGTGAGTTATTCTTAGTTGAATCTCCTGAATAATTAGATTCATTGACCGAGCGAAGGTTTGAAAGTCGACAGTTTGGCATTTCTCTTAATGTTTAAATGTTTATAAGTTGCGCATTTACGGCGAAACGCGGTAATAGATTTTCATGAAATTTGACAGGTATGCTCCTTTTCAATTGCGCGTCGAAATTTATACAAGGTTTTTGGAAATTTTGAGTTTCAAGGATAATATAAAAGGAAAAAGGAGCCTCCTTCATACGCCCATATTAGAGTAAAAATCAGACTATAGAATTATTCATCATAAATCAGCTGACAAGTGATTACACAGATGTGTGGAGAAGCCAGTCTATTGCTGTATTTCCATAAGGTCTATAGTTTCAATCAGGTACTTGTGGATGAGAATACTGCGTGAGGTCTACTGTTCACTAGGATATATTTGTCTGTAACGGTGGGAGTATGTGAGTTATTCTTAGTTGAATCTCCTGAATAGATTCATTTATTTATGCTAGTTCTCAGTTGATTTATGAATTGAGTTTATTACGGTATTATTTATCCTGTTACAGAATGGGTAATTCAGTACTAATTATGGTGATAGATATCCGTTAAATCATCTATATAAATAAAAATCGAGCATCAAATTTTGACATTCAATAACGTTTTTATGTGTGCACCGAATTTGATGATTTTTGTTTAGTTGTGTTTGTTATGTTCAGGAGCAGGTTTATGGCCTATCAAATTTATGATCAGACTTCAGGACTCTTTCCTACGGTCCTTTAAAGCTCACATGTAATCCTTATGGAAGAAGATTTTTGAGCTGACCACACACATAAATAAGAATCATATTGAATCTCCAATCTGGGATTGATAGGCTCCATATATTTGTATTACTGTGAGATAACGTATTCCCTGGAGATTACATTCATTTAAGAACAATATTGATATTTGTCACTTTATCATCCTAGAACTCACACTGAATATTCTCCATTCAGAAGTCAATGATGATGATTCTAATGATGAGTTATTGGAATCCAAGAAAACTTGAGACTCATTCAAATTGCCCAGGTTTATGAACAATTATAATTCAATATATCGATGAAAATTACTGAGATATACCATTCATTCAATGAATTAATCATTATCATTGAACGAAAATCCAAATTAAATGTCAGCCCGGGCTGACAAATGATTTTTGAATAATTGTACTCATCGAATTTCCATCTAGATCATGTCGTATGGATACAGTGGCAGAGACAAATAATAATAGAAAGAAATGGAAAAAATTAAACAATTCATCTTCTTCTTCTTCTTACAAACAAGGATTAGGCTTTAACCTGTTCCGACTCACATCTAGCCAATTATTCAAATAAACATAAAAAAAATCCTATTATTGCCAACGCTTGCGTGGTCTGCCAACATCTCTTTTGCCCACTGGCTGATAATTATAGACTTTAAATGGTATTCTTTCAGCTGACATTCTTTGAACATGCTCCCTCCATGATGCCGATTCTCCGTAACTCTTTCATTCATGCTGCAGATTTTCAATTCTTTCCTAATATCTTCATTCCTGAAATGATCTCTTCTGTCACATCCCTTGGTTCTTCGGAGAAATCTCATCTCGGCTGCCTGCACTCTACTTTCAAGTGGCTTCGTAGTAACCCATGATTCACTACCATAGAGGAGGACTGGAGCGGCCATGACCTTATAAAATTTCATAACAAACATACTAAATTTCATTATAAACAATTCATACTAGTATTCTCAAGTTTTTGAGACAGAGTATAGCCTCGTCATCTGCTAAATGCAATTTCTGTTGTCCTCTCTGGTATCTAAACAAAGAACACTCTGTAGTGGTGTGGTTAATGCTTTGCTCCTCACCACATTCACAGAGAGGGGTGTCTGATAATGCCCCATCGATGCATGTTTTTTTTTCAATCTCCCTTGTCCATCGAGCTGTTTAGACTGTTGTCAATATTTGTAGTTGAAGAAGTCTTCGGGGTGTTTTGCAGCATTTAATTTGGATTTTTGTTTAGTAATAAGATTATATAAAATTAATGATTTTGTGGAAATGGATAAAATGAGAACCATTAACACAAACCATACTACAATCAAACCACTCAAACAACTAACGATTAATCCAAAGTAGAGAAACAGGAGAGAAGAATAGGAGACAGACAATACAAAGAGAAAGGAAGCCAGAGAACGAAAAAATGAGCAAGAAAGCGTGGATGATTAGTTCTATTCCTAAGAAGCAATAATTCTAATTTAGTGTCTGTCTAAGTACAATATCGGGACTCGGTGTTAACGCCCCCTACCTACAAATATATATATATATATATATTATATATATATATATATATAATATATATATATATATATATATATATATATATATATGTATATGTATATACCTCGATAAGTTAACAGAGTGAAACGCCCGTCTATAATTGTGTCTCACTCTATTATTGCTTCAGTGTTAGTACATTATTGTTCAAATGTTAGTATTTCAAAGCAATAGTATTAGTATTTTAGTGTCTTAGTATTAGTGAATTGGTTGTCTAAGTCAGCATTTGCTGAATAAGAAGCATTAATATACGGTATGAAGGATGCTGATATTATTCAGTGAATATCACTATATATATATCAGTGCTTGAGAGTGAGAGAGTGTATGCTTCAATACCTGTAGTGTCTGTTGAAAAGTGAGAGAGGGTGACTGATAGAGTTAGAGAGAGAATGAGTCATTGAGTGCTCTCACTCCTTTCTCAGAAATAGTGGGAGTGAGGCAAAGAGAGAGAGCCTGAGGGAGTGAGAGAGAGCCTGAGGGAGTGAGAGAGAGAAAGTGAGTGAGCGAGAGAGAGGAAGAGAGGATGAGAGATATTATGAGGGTTGTAAGAGAAGATAAATTCCAGAGGCATTGGGAGAAAGAGTGACTACTTTATTTTTGAAAGAAAGATGGAGATTAGATTAGATCTCTTTAGTTATGTATGTTACAATATTTACTGGCTTATACACTAATTACATTCAATGACGATAGTGCTAGTTATTCAACGAATTTCACAAAGTATAAATTTATTTATTTTATTTTTTTTTTTTATTCACAATTCAAACAGTTGAGGGTCCTGCCAAACCCAAAGGTTTTTCGGCGGGTGCCCAGTTACAGGAAAAAAATTAGTTAAAAAAGATAAATAAACTTAGACAAAATAAATATTACACTTCAAAGATTTTAAGTAAAAAAATGAAAGAAAACTGATACAAAATGCAAAAATAAAATAAGAAATATACATCAGATTTTGATACAGAATTACAGTAATGAAAAAAGGGGAAAATGAAAATTAATTAAAAAGGAATGAAATAATAAGGGAAAATTGTTTTACACAAGTAATAGTACATTTTTATCGTTGAGGCAGGCGGCAGTGACAATAAAAGGAAAATTTCAAAACTTCAGCCAGCAAAAATTGAAAAATACTAATAATGTAAACTTATGCTGTCGTTTTTTTAACTTGACGTTTCTTAAATTATGAGTACGTTTGTAATATTATTAATTTTATAAATTGATTGTGCTGTTATTATTGAGATACAACATTACATCCTTCTTAGAGTAATCGCGAATATTTGGAGGTAGTCTGTTAAATAAGTAGGGAATTACATAATCTAGGGATCTTCTACCATAAATATTATTGAAAGGTTTATAATAAACCTAACTAGTTTTATAATACTTATTAATAATAAATCAATAAGAATAAATATAGAAATGCAATAATTAGAATAACGATAATATAATAATGTGATGTAACTTCATAAATCGGCGGTGTTTCAACAAATAGTTGTCGATTCTCTAAGAAGGATATAAAATATCCTCCCCATTAACACACGACCGGGTTGTGATGGATTAGAGCTGTTGGGAATTTTAACTCGAAGTAATGTTCAAATAAGAAACTCTACTCAGTAAGTTGAAAACTAGTTGATTTGAATATTAGAATTATGGGATAAATGAATGAAATTAGAATGAGTAATAGTGAATACAATATTGCATTGTATCCAAGAGTAGAAGAGAGATTGAGAGAGAAAGAGAGATTGATTGATTGATTGAGTACTTTATTTATGTAGATTACAATATATACTGACTTATACACTTATATACAACAGCTTACAATACAGCAAAATTACGGATGAATTTACAAAATATAAATTAAGAAAATAATTATTGAGCTGTATATAATATGAAAAAAAAACAATTTGTAATAACTATTATAGATAAAATAGATAATATTGTTTTGCATCTACACAAATTGGCGGAGCTTTGGACATATCAATGTCCATTCTTTGGAAAGAATATTCGAAGTATTCTTACCACTAACTCTCTACCAAAAAGAGATTGATTGATTGATTGAGTACTTTATTTATGTAGATTACAATATATACTGTCTTATACACTTATATGCAATAGCTTACAATACAGCAAAATTATAGATGAATTTACATAATATAGACTAAGAAAATAATTATTGAACTGTATATGATATGAAAAAGTAATTTGTAATATAATACCTATAGATAATTATTTTGTTGTGCATCTACATAAATTGGCGGAGCTTTGGACATATCAATGTCCATTCTATGGAAAGAATATTCGAAGTATTTTTCCCACTAACTCTCTACCAAAAAGAGATTGATTGATTGATTGATTGAGTACTTTATTTATGTAGATTACAATATATACTGTCTTATACACTTATATACAATAGCTTACAATACAGCAAAATTATAGATGAATTTACATGATATAGACTAAGAAAATAATTATTGAACTGTATATGATATGAAAAAGCAAGAGAGAGAGAGAGTAAGTGAGAGAGCGAAAGAGAGTAAGAGAGATTAAATGAGTTAGAGAAAGAGAGGATGAGAGAGATTATGAGAGTTTTAAGAGTGGATAAATTCCAGAGACATTGGAAGGAAGAGTGGCTGCTTCATATAGATATTTGTTGAAAGAAAGATGGAGTGAGTAAGTGAGGGAGGGAATATGAGAGAGTGAAAGAGAAAAAAGAGAGAAATGATTAAGAGACGCTCAGGGAGAAAGGCACTAAGAGAGTAAGCGAGTAAGATAGTAAGAGAGAAAGAGTGTAAGAGAGTAAGAGAGTAAGAGAGAAAAGAATGTAAGAGAGTAAGAGGGAAAGAGAGTAATGGAGTAAGAGAGTAAGGGAGTAAGATAGTAAGAGAGTAAGGGAATAGGAGAGTAATAGAGTAAGAAAGAGAGTGTGTTAGTGTGTGAGAGTGTGGGTGGATTGTTGGAGAGCCATAAAGATTGAGAGAGGTTGAGAGAGATTGAGAGAGAGAGTGAATGAAGCCCTACGGCTCCCCACCCCTCTCTCATCCAACGCATGTTGCAAGGCAAGTATTTAACCGGGGATCTTGCACTTGTCTGATCAGGGTGTAGTGATCCAAGGACCATCACAGAGCACGCGATCTGCATCAATTTCACAACTAATTTTCAAAATGATTTCGGTAAGTGATGCACCAACTATTTCCATGATTAGTATTTTTTTCGTGTGATGTAGTTGTCGTTTTTACCATGATTAGTAATAGTATTTTTTAAATTGGCTTTCTAGCTCCATATTCACTAATTTTGACCCAATTTTTGCCATTCAAGAGACCCAAATCATGGAAGAGTTTCCATGTTTCACAATTTATTCCAATTTTTGACCTCCAATATTCCCAGAACATCAGAGAAGTAGTTTCAAGTTTTATTTTATTTATTTATTTACATGCAAAATCTCACAGATAAATCCATGAAGAGCCTTGGAAGAAGCCTGAAGCTAGTAGCTAGAAAAGCCTGAAGAAGTAGGGTGATAACTGGATCATTATTCTTCTAAGATTCTTATTTCTCAGTTTCTTAGTTTGATTCTGACTATGATTCTCAGTATTTTTCAAATTAGCTTTGTAGTTCTTCGTTCAATCTCGACCTAATTTTTTCAAGCCATTGGATGAGTTTTGATATTTTCCAATTGATTCCAATTTTTGACCTCCAATATTCCCAGATCATCAGAGAAGTGGGTAGATAACTGGATCATTATTCTCTTGAGATTATTATTTCTCAGTTCCTCAGTTTAATTTTGGCTATTGGTATGATTCTCAGTTTTTTTTCAAATCAGCTTTGTAGTACTTTGTTCAAGCTCAACCTAATCTGTTTAAGAGTTTTGATATTTTCCAATTGATTCTAATTTTTGGCCTCCAATTTTCCCAGATCTTCACAGGAGTGGATGGATCATTATTTTTAAAGATTGTTATTTTTTAATTCCTTAGTTCGATTTTGACTGTTACAGTTATGATTCTCAGTATCTTCCAAATCAGCTTTATATCTTTTTGATAAATTTTGACGCAATTTTTCCAAACTATTGGAAGATTTTCAATGTTTTCCAATCGATTCTTATTTTTGACCAATTTTCTCAGATCACCACCAAAGTGGGTGGATTACTGCATCATTATTTTGAAAAGATGTTATTTTTCAATTCCTTATTTCGATTATGACTGTTTCTATTATGATTCTCAGTATTTTCCAATCAGCTTTGTATCTTTTTGATAAATTTTGACGCAATTTTTCCAATCTATTGGAAGATTTTCAATGTTTTCCAATCGATTCTTATTTTTTACCTCCAATATTCCCAGATCATCACAGAAGTGGGTAAATCATTATTTTAAAAAAATGTTATTTTTCAATACCTTAGTTCGATTCCAGTTACTATGATTCTCATTATTTTTCAAATGAGTTCTTTAGCTCTCTGTTCAGTTTGATCTAATTTTTGCGATTTATTGGAAGAGTTTCAATGTTTTCCAATCGATTCTGATTTTTGATCTCCAATATTCCCAGATCATCAGACAACTGGGTGGACAACTGGATCATTATTTTTGAAGATTGTTGTTTTCCAATTCTGACGAATAATATTCTTCTTTCTCCAGAACAGTAGATAGAAACGATGTGATTTCTAACTGAGGAGCATAAATTGTGTGATTCGCTGCAAACATAACCTTATTCTGATTTACCAAGCTTATGCTATTTGAAGTATTAAATATGATATGATAATCCTCAATCCATTCAGTTTGATTGTGCATTATAACTCTTACTAGTTAGGAATAGAAGTATTAATGCTATTATTGTCAAATTTATTATTTTTTAGTAAGGAATGTTATTTATTTGAATTGATTGTGGTGAATTGCATTTGTGTTTTATAGTTATGTTTGTAACTACTTTGTGGAAATAAATATGAATTTGAATTTGAGGAATTTTAATTTTATATTATCGAAACTTTCGGATTGTTCAGTGTTATTTCCGGCTCTTATCAACCCTTCGAAATTCAAAATTCATCAGTCATATCTCGAATACGTATTCTCTGAGTGTTAATCTTTGGTGAAAACAGAAATTTTAAACTTAACTTCACTTTGGACTATTTATGTGCCAAAATCAAGGAATTGAAGAAGTTTTGGGCAATTGCCTGTTTCTCTTTTCAAATAATTATCGTGTTTGTGACTGTTCTAATAAATAAATAAATAAATAAATAAATAAATACTGTGAAGGTGACTGTGATGCTCAACTTGCAAATTGAGAAAGTAATAGAATAGAGAATGTAAACAGATATATAGGTTAGATCTGTGATAATAAAAGTTAATTCCAGTGGGATCATAACCTTATTCTCAACTGTATTCCAGTTAAGATTCACCTGAATCTATTCAGTAGTTGGTTAGAACTCATATATATATTTTTTTGTTCTCTGTTACACATTTATATTAACCTTGAGCTTATTTAATTATTTATTTATTTATTCACATAAATACATACATGGAGACAACAGGTTAAACCCTTATATGTCTCCTTGAAACATTACAACTTTATTCATTCAAAAAATTAGATTTGAAATGAACATAAAGCTGAGAATAAAACAAGAGTAAAATAAAATAAGAACAAAATAAATTATATAACAAAAAAAGTGTCTTAACAAAAGAAATATGTGTTTTTATTTTCAAAAAATCCTATCTTATAGCTAGGATTCCTATCTATCCTAAATCTATTTAATCCTATCTATTGCTGAAACTACTTTCCAAAATAAAGTAAGGGAGGTGGGAAAATATGCACTTAAAATATCTTGCATGGGTACAAACCATTCAATACAGAAATAACAGAGAATCATGTGGGCACTGAGAAGAAAAAGTCATAAAAAAAGAGAGAAAGAAAAATGTCATACGGAAACCTGGCTACAAATATCTATCCTAAATTAAACCCTTCAGAGTGTTGCGGAAATCTGCCACGAGAGCACCCAAAGACGTTTAGGCGCCCAGAAAAGAGATTGAAAAGCCTTTGGATTCTATTAATTGGAGAGTTATGATGACTCTCTGTTCTGGAGCGTGTTACAAGAAAAGAAAATGATGAACGACGAGCTATGGATGGTTTAACACATCCTCTCCTCTCAGTTATAGTTATGACTATATTACGGCTAGCATTGCATCACTTTGAAGATTGGATGAAACAATAATCACCAAAAATTTGCAATAATATTATTAGTGCTGAATCTATATCCAACAAAAACTCAGTCTCAATTGGAATTGAAATGGTGTTTCCTAATTGGATCATAGCAGTGAAGAACTAATTCCATTATACGACTTGATATTATGTAGACTAGAGTATAAAAAATCGGATATACAGAATATTTGAATCTATAATATTTTATATATTTGGATTGGATATCAAATATCACTCTCAATCTTTTAATATTTTAATTACAATGTGTGAGGGATTATTCCCTTTAATGTCAAATCCAAATGAGTTGCAGTAGACAAATGAAGGATATTAATGGGATCTAGTAAAAGTTTCAACTCTCTCAATATATACAACATGATACTCATTAATGCTACAATTATTATAAATGGAGCAAAATCCCATTCTGAGCCCAACTAAAACAAATTTAATTTTGTAGCATAATAGCTGATAATAACTGACAACTGTAATATCATCTTCATGGGGATGGAATATAACATATCTATAGCTTGTCTTTAATGAAGAGAATAAACATAAATGAGCCACATAATTCATGACAGAATCTTATTTGAATCTTCCTCCTATGTAGAGTTCTTAGATGATTGTTTTAAAATCGTGTTTTTCATACTGCAACGGAAGTTGATCAGTATAATTATACATGTTTCCAACCTAGTAATCATCTCTTTCAATTACTCTAATTGTATCTCACATCCCGAAATAGAACATGAACCATTTTTATGAAGTATGCTAATTTGCTAATTGCAGTGCTGTATCCAAATATCATGGTCAAAACATCACTTGAAATTGGTTTTTCAATTAACACCTATTGTTCTAACTCACTTTACAACTTCCTTCTCAGAAACAAAGTTCGTCTTCTTGTTATATAGTTCTTAGTTCTCCATCCAAATGAGGAAATTCACTTGTGATTTTAATAAAAATTGCTAAAAAATGATGCTTGGTTTTTGACTTATTGTTCCAAATCTTCCTCAAACTTCAAGTTTTTCAAGTTTCTCTTCCTTTTTTTCAATTATTGTCTGTTCAATGTTCTTAAACTCCTTCTTTGTGGTTATTTGTTTTTATACTTCTCATCGATAATTATATTGGACATATATTATACAAGGATAGGAAATACACGAATACACGCATCATCACGTCTGAACTACTGGACTGATTAACATGAAATTCCACTTATATATTCTTAATTTACCGAGGATGGTTATAGGCTTATTTCAAGTAGATTCTTCAAGATTATTTTAGGTCTTATTAGGTTCTACTTAGGTCTTATTTCTTCAAGATTCCAGTAGGTCAAGTTCCCAGTTTGTCAAGTTTTCAGAGCACCGCTCTGCTAGTCTTCAATATTCAACAGTTTTCGATATTTTATCTCACTCTTGACTTCCCATAATTCAATTATTCTTCAAATCAATTATTTTCAGTCTCCATTTGAATTTTTCCTTTCAATCATTGCCCATTTATGACCTTGAACTCCCTTATTCAGAGAAAAGACCAATACTGGATGAGTTGAAAAAATAGGGGAATTAAAATGGAAGTATGAAAGTCGTTCTACACTCAACTCATCATAGTTCAATCATTCTTCCAATAAATTAATTGTGATTTTCTTAGTTATATGGTAATTATTTCAGTAACGATGATAATTTCATGCTCTGTATAAATTGTAAAATGTTATTGAAGATATAGTGGCTAGCTCATTTTTCATCCTATAGTTGTATAAAATTATAAAATCTTACACAATCAATATCCTATCATATTCTATTGTGCCGGTATTATCTATATTCGATCATCTTGTATAGGCTATCAATATTCGTGACAATTTTTCAATTAATAAAAAATGTTAGAAATGAATTGATTTGGTTTGAATTTGGATATTATTGTCAGTTTCCATGTGAATTTTTTCTATTAATCATGTCATTTTTATTTCTAAAAAACTCCCTCATTCAGAAAAGGGTCAATATATTAGACGAGTTTTGAAAGAATTGAGAAAGTTGGAATTGTTGTTGAGTGTTCAAAAGTGAGAGAATCGCCTCTCCATTATAATTTATACTTCAATAAAGGAGAGAACTTGCTTATAGAGAATGGGAAAATTATGTTTGACGCATCATCACGTCTGAACTACTCAACTGATTTACTTGAAATTTCGCATATAAGTTCTTAACTAACCGGAAATGGTTCTAGTCCTACTTCAAACTCTTAAAGATTCCACTCGGTCAAGTTTTCAGTTTGTCAAGTTCAGAAATAGACCCTTGCGGAGCACGGGTTACCTGCTATTTCTATAATAAAGGAAAGAAATTGCTTATGAACGTTCGGTATAGGAAAATTATGTTTGACACATCATCACGTCTGAACTACTCAACTGATTCATTGAAATTTTGCATATATAAGTTCTTAACTAACCGAGGATTGTTATAGACCTACTTTCAATTCTCCCAGACTTCATTACGTCAATTTTTCCGTTTGTAAAGCTTCAAAATAGACCCTTGTGAAGCACGGGTTACCTGCTAGATGATCTAGCATCGAGCCATGAAACAATATCACGCCTCTGACAAGAGGAGATCGGTTCCCGCTTGTTCTTCTCGAACAGCCCTCGTATCAGAGGTCGTAGGTCAGTCGGCGTCTGGTCCAGACCGGGTCACGAGTGTGCCTTGGGTCACGAGTGATGTGCTATGGGTCACGGGTGACCGCCGCGACCCAGTCACGAAAAATGACACAGTCACGAGAATAAGTGAAATGTTCGAAGCAATGCATACAGATAGAATTTGAAGTTGTATCCATACAAACTCCTACAAGTTGGTGGCTCACTTAAGTCCTGTGTAGTATCATAGAGAAACAATAGCGTAAGTAAATATCCCATGGTATAGGGCGTTTATGTCGTAACTTTTACTGTTATCTCAAGCCGATTACTGTCGATTATTGTCGATTTTTACTGTTTTTACCGGGTAAAAGCTTATGAACGGCACAATATGAGAGACTACCAGCGTCATAAAGCTTTACAGGAAAGAACTACGTGGACTATCAGCTTGAGATAACAGTAGAAGTTGCGACATAAACGCCCTATATCATGGGATATCTATCTATGCTATTGTTTCTCTATGGTGGTATTTTATTAGCTCGTGCATCTTGAGCAGAATAAAGTGCATCTTGTGATACTACTTCTTGTACTACATTTCTATAGTGATGTCCAAGTTATAATGGCAGTATTTGATCAACATTGGTGTTGTTATCCTTGCCTACCATTATACAAAGCAGATAGCGCTATCTTTCTCTAGCCCTGCAATGTTGCCAGATCGATTTTGAACAATGTATAAGAGTAACTAATTGTCAACATTTTCATTCTTGATTATGGAAATTTATCATTTAATCATTGAAAATATATTCTCTCTACAAATAGATCATTTTAAACATGGATGAACCATTTTTATTACATTTAATATACTAGTATCCAGCTATTCTCTATAGAAGGCATTGACAAGACAGAGGTTGGGCAACGCTTTCCTCCTATCTTTCTCCACTGCCATCATAACTTGGACATCACCTTAGTGTACTATGTTGATTGTTTGGTTCAAAATTATTCTTCTTTAAGTTCCCTTCATCTTTTCCATCACCTTTGCACAATCCTGGAGCTTAGGTGAACTTCATCCCCTGGAAGAAGCAGACATATTGTGTCACCTATTGTTAACTCTTGGTCGACGATCTATAAAAAAAGTCCCGTATTTATGAAAGACCCTTGAGGTTTAAGGCTGTGCAAAGACTCAAAATAAACTCTTTACTCGTGATATTTTTCAAAGTTTTTTTATTTCTATATCATCTAGCTATCAAAATGAAAAAGTTTTCTCAGGAACACATTTTTTCTGATCATCGCTTTTTGAGATATGAACGCCTAGAGTTTAAATTTTTGGGACAGAACATTTCAAATTCGGTAAGAAGTAAATCCACGAGATTTAGGGAATAGATTCTTCATGGTATTGTTGATCTAGTAAGATGAAAATTTTTAGAAAATATCAATTTTCAAGATAGTTATTCAATTCAGGCACTAGAAATAACCAGAAATGACTCTTAGTTGAGTTATTTTTGGTAAATTGAATAACTTTTCCAGAAATTGATATTTCCGGAAATTTTTGTTTGACTACATCAACAATATCATGAAGAATTCCTCCTCTAAATCTCATGGATTTTTATCGTACCGAATTTGAAATGTTCTGTCCCAATAATTCAAAGTCCAGTTGCTCATATCTCGAAAAGTAATGATCGAAAAAAAATGGTTTCCCGAGAAAACGTTTTCATTTTGATAGCTAGATGATATAGAAATCGAAAAACTTCGGAAAATATCGGGAGTAGAAAGTTTATTTTTAGCATTTGCACAGCCTTAAGAAAACCTGAGCCAAGCACGTTTTGATCAACTAACAAGCTACTGGAATAGTTTCCTGAATTTTACCAACCGTGCTTGGTTAAGAACGTTCTCAAAAATCGTTCATAGGTACGTCCCTCATACTCTGATCTCTAACATGCATTTCTCAAATCATGTTATAATCATTTTCCATTCATTGTGTGACCGTGAATAATCATAGGATATTATTTATCATATTGTAATGAAATATTTATTTTATAAATAAAAGTAAATAATCGTAATTTTTTTGGATAGTAGTTCTCATCGAATTTCCATCTAGCGTTAACCCAGCAGAAGTCTCCGGGGTGATTTACAGCATTTATTTAGGATTTTCGTTAATTGATAATTATATTATTAATTAGCATTTGAATCAATGCATACTCTATTTAATTCCAATTTCCATCTGTAATATTTATTTTGTTACGTATCATGTTGATCATTGCTCTTTTCTCTCCAGGTTCTTCTAATCGGTGCGGTAGCCGTTCAGGCAATCATGGCGGCGCCCCAGGGTTCGGCCAAACAGCAAGTTCCTATTGTAGCTCAAGACCAAGATATCAACTTTGATGGAACATACCATTACAGGTAAGAAAAAACTTCAACTACACTGTCGTTAGAGCTCCGACTACTTTAAAGCATACAGAAAAGATGGCATTGAAAGAAATCAAGCTTGTTTGTTGTTCTTATGTTAGAACATAATTTGAATTCGAAATTTGAAAAAAAAATCTCATACCATAGGGCAAGATATTAAATTGAATCATTGTCAGAGAAGGACGTTTATGTTCAAAATTTCACTCCTAACTCAAGCCGATAGTCCTAGTAGTTATAATCTTGAAGATGTGTGACGCTGGTAATCTCTCATACTGTGCTATTCTTATAAAAATACTTCACTTAAATCGGCTACCTCTTCACAAATTAATAAGAACAATATGAAAACTTGTAGTACCCTTCATTATTTAGAATACTAGTAGCTCTGTGAACAGTAGACCTCACGCAGTATTCTCATTCACAAGTACCTGGTGAAACTATAGACCTTATGGAAATACAGCAATAGACTGGCTTCTCCACACATCTATGTAATCACTTGTCAGCTGATTTATGATGAATAATACTATAGTCTGATTTTTACTCCAATATTGGCGTATGGAGGAGGCTCCTTTTTCCTTTTATATTATCCTTGAAATAAAAAATTTCCAAAAACCTTGTATATACGTCACGCGCAATTAAAAAAGGAACATACCTGTCAAATTTCATGAAAATCTATTACCGCGTTTCGTCGTGAATGCGCAACATATAAACATTCAAACATTTAAACATTCAAATATTCAAACATTCAAACATTAAAAGAAATGGCAACCGTCGACTTGAATATTAGACCTCACTTCACTCAGTCAATTACAATGACTAGTTTCAAATTGAAAATGACCTAAGTTATTGTCGAAGCTAGTCGTTGTGATATTTTAAATAATAAAGGAAACTACAAATTTTCATATTGTTCTTATCAATTTGTGCTATTCTTACTCTCTTTTCCGCCAGCACTTTGGCTTTCCAGCCAAAAAATCGGCTTGAAATTTGAAACATAAACGACCTATACCATGTAATATCTGCTAAAGTTATATTTTCTCAATGTTTGAAGTTGATGAGAGCGAAATGGATTTCAATGATATTAGTAGTCTTCATCAGAGAGAAACTTCTTAAGAGCAATGTTATAATTCGGAAAAAGGGCTGAAACAGGCACTTCGTTCTAGCGTGTTTCGGACGCTATTTTCCAACCGATAATCATGAAAATTGGACACCAAATTGCTCAGAAAGATTTGGACATCTGGCGCCGTACTGCAAAATTCCAATTTCCCAACTATAAAATGACTTTAAAATTCGATGAACTTGGAGAAAATTTGGCAGAGTTTGACGTTCAATAGGGAAACACAAAAATGTATTGAAATACCTGTATCTCAGATTTCATTTGAAAAAGAAGACCTACACAAGTATGTTACAACACCCATAATGTCAGCATCTTCAGTTGAAACATGTTTGTGTTTTTTCAAATGAGATTTGTAATAGTTCTGTCGGTTGCACAGAAGCCAGTTGAATTATAACCGTGACTAATTGCACGAGAACCAATCAGAGAAGCTAACTATCCAAAAGAGCTTCCCTGATTCGTTCTCGTGGAATTGAGCACGAGAACCAATTAGAGAAGCCGTCTTTTCAAAAAAGCCTTCTCTGATTCGTTCTCGTGAAATTGAGCACGGTTGGAATTTAAGCCTATATTCCAATACGCAAAAATGGCCAATTTCTATATTCAAAGTTATTTATCTCGGTGACCCCTTTCCATAAAAATCATTACTTGATCTTGAAATGTACAATATAATTTCCTCTATCACCTGCTGTAAACGATTCATGGAAAAATATTTTCGTCGTAGAGTGAGGCATGAAAGTTTTATTTCAACATTTCCAACATTACCAAACTACTTAACTACTCATTACCTACTACATTACAAACCACTTCGAAATCACTTAAGGTAGGTATATATCAACATAAGATCGATAACAATGTTTAAGAACCTTAATATCAATTGTAGGTACAGTGTTTGGTGGAATGAGATGATATTTATTCATAATGAAAATAATAATAATATCGAGTGACCTGGATGGCTCAGGTCTGGTGTCAGAGTTTTCAGGTCGCAACTGATCAATTTCAGGGCCTCTGACATGACCTAAAGACTGCTTGCTAGGCAGCCGGGACAGACGGCTTAACGTGTCCATCCGAATATTTATTCATAATGAAAACGCAATAATGACGCCCGGTTGGACAAAAGCCGGTTAAGTACACTCAACAATAAATTTTCCACTCTTCGACCGAATTTGACTTATGATGCATGATTTTGGACCGCCTTGAAAAGCCGAGAAGAATGAAGTGTTGTACGATGAAATCTGAGCATTGTGTCAAAAGTTATAAGTGTTTGAAATTTTGATCCTTGAGGTGTCCTTAAGCGCTCCTCCCAACTAGGAAATACTGAAATGAAGTGCATCTAACGGGTGATTCTCATAGAACATAATCTTAGGAGCTTATGTCATTGTGTGAAATATCAATGTGGAGACTATTGTAGTTGGTGGTGATGATTGAAGCTGAAAATTAGGTGTTTTTCACAACACAAGGAGCATTGTTGTCAGGTGTACCTGGAAATCTATATGAGATATAGCGCTCTACCTGATCTCAGATTGTAGAGCACAAAAATACGCCCAGAGGGATTTCGAATCATACATCTAAATGGTAACAGGAAGATATTGTTGATCAAAAACTAAAATTCATCAAAATTGATTTTTTCTTCAAATTTCACTCATTTTTGAAAAATCATAACTCAGTACTCTTTGGTGATAGAGAGTTCGGAATGATTTCATTTTATTCAGAATTACATTTTCTAGAAAAAAGGCAAGAGCAAATTTTTCTGTCCGATTACGAGATTTGGCAGAAATAGCTGAAAACTGGAAAATGAGCCGAAAATAAGAGATATTTGGGCCACTCTGTATCTAGCACAAGGAAATTTTGCACGAAGAAATTGGTTCTGGACTTCTCTTATGTACCCAAATAATATATTAAAAAAACAGAACTACAATATAAATTGCATTCACCAATGAATATAGTGACTGGACTATTGAGTATAATTCAAAAGTATTATTGACTAGCCGTCAGGCTCGCTTCGCTCGCCATATCCGTCTAGCCAGGGGGCTCCGTCCCCTGGACCCCCGACTGGATCGTCCAAGAATGAGATCAGCAGGCGAGCGAAGCGAGCCTGCATTTTTCATTTGAGCATTTTTATCATATGTTAGGACAATTCAGTCGGGGGTCCAGACAGAACGTCTGGCTAAACGGATATGGCAAGCGAAGCGAGCCTGACGGCTAGTAATATAATGTTCCCAGGATTGAAGTAGCAGTGCCCAATCATTTATCCGCGATAACTGCATTTAAATCTTCAACTTGGTGCCAACCTAACAAAGTCAACTCAACTTAATGCCAACCTGACAAAATTATTAATTTAGTTACCAGTTAACAACTGTTTCGAAGAGGTACCCTATCTAGATTATAGTTCTATAGTAACATATGATATGGAAATTTCAATTATAATTAAGAGATTGGGAGAAGAAGAATATACATGCTAAACGACGAACTTAAAACCCTTAAAAACCACCCTTAGAGTTGAAAAATATTGCCAAAAGATTTCTTAGTGCGCCTCTAAAGGACCAACTGAACATACCTACCAAATTTGAACGTTTTTGGTCCGGTAGATTTTTAGTTCTGCGAGTGAGTGAGTGAGTCAGTCAGTGAGTGAGTGCCATTTCGCTTTTATATATATAGATAACCCCTTTTAAAGAACAGTTGCTTTGAAACATATTTCACTCATGCTATATTATTTAGAGCTAAATTATTTATAAACTTGTATGTGCAGTGTGTTCACATGCTATATAGCTTGTATGTAAAGTCTCTCCCATTGCCATAAAGGTACAGAATATTCAGGTACATTTTATGCCATGCCATTTTAAATGGAATAGCATAATCTCAGGTGCATCTCAGTATTGGAATTTATGTAGTGATTGCAAAACAATTGACGAGAAAGAGTCGGATACCTTTTGACCTGACCTTCACACAATAATGCCTATTAGCGTGCATCTTATATAATAGCTAAGCGAGACGTGTAAAAATAGAGAATACCTGACTGAATTAAAGAGGATAAACAACCAAGGTTGTAGAAAGCAAAAGTGACCAGCATTCCAACTGCTTCGTGCAATCATCCTTCTGTCCTCTTCCTCCTACTACTCCTCCTTCTCTTCTTCTCCTTCTTCTTCTTCTTCTTCTTCTTCTTCTTCTTCTTCTTCTTCTTCTCCATCTTCTCCTTTTTCTTCTCATCTCACTTCTCCACACTTTCGTTTTCTCTTTCTTCTCAGTAGAGAATTATATTTCGGTGTCTTCTTCGTTCCCTCTTCCTCCTCCTCATCTTCCTACTCCTCCTCCACATCCTCGTTCCTCTTCTTCTTCTTCTTCTTCTTCTTCTTCTTCTTCTTCTTCATCTTAATCTTCTTTTTCTTCTTCTTCTCTTTTTTTGTCTCATCTTACTTCTCCACACTTTCGTTTTCTCTTTCTCCTCAGTAGAGAATTATCTTTCGATGTATTCTTCGTTCCCTCTTCCTCCTCCCCATCCTCCTACTCCTCCTCCACATCTTCGTTCCTGATCTTCTTCTTCTTCCTCCATCTTCTTCTTTTTCTTCTTCTTCTCCTTCTCCTTCTTCTTCTTCATCTTCTCCTTTTTCTTCTCATCTCACTTCTCCACACTTTCGTTTTCTCTTTCTTCTTAGTAGAAGATTATCTTTCGATGTATTCTTCGTTCCCTCTCCTTCTTCCTCTTTATCTTCTTCTTCATCGTCTCATCTTACTCCTCCAGACTCTCGTTTACTCTTTCTCTTCAGCAGGGAGCAATCTTTATGTGTCTTCTACGTTTGTGTGTGTGATAATGAACATCCATCAGCTAGCGCTACCTAGCGGATGATGTGTGAACTATGACAAGAGAAATGTTACTGTGTGACTGGAAGAAGTACTGAAACAGTGATATGGTTATAATCACAAAGTAAAGAACAGAAGTTCCTTGTGTTTTTCTGTGGTTTGATCTCCTGCAGATACAAATAATATTCAAGATTACATCTTAAATATCTTTACTCCATGTCTTCTGTTCCTATTATGAGTGTATCAGTGTATGTCTATGCTCTCTTCACTCTATAATTATATCTCTCGAATCAAAGATGAGATAGTAGTTTGAAGCATTTATTGTTATTTTCAGACAGTTCATCTCTTCTGAATTGATCTCAAAGCAGACAGACGTGAGCAGATGTAATACGAGACAGACGTCTAAAGGTAGGCGCACACAGATCGTCATCGGACGGACGGCACGGATCGGACGATTAGATTTGATGCATTGTTTTCATTTGGAGTGCGCATACCTATCCAAATCAATGCATCAAATCTAATCGGCCGATCCGTGCCGTCCGTCCGATGACGATCTGTGTGCACCTACCTTAATTGTTTCTTCACACTACGCTAAAATACGTCCTCCCAATGTTAAATGAAAACTTAAAATGTGAACGGGACAGATACATAGCTTGGATTTAACATTGGGAGATAGGACGTATTTTAACGTAGCATAGGGTAGCTATGTGTGAAGAGACCTGAAGTGCGTTGCAAAATTCGAACACCTGGGAAGGGATTTTTGTCTGCATGAGTCTGCATAAAGCCCCCACAAACACATCGATTACTGTTCGTACGGAATTTTGCCGTTCTTATGAATTCTACCAGATTAAGCGGTACTTGACAAACATCTTCTGTTTCAAATCATATTCTGTTCAATCTAAATATTGGGGCACCGAGATTCGCTCGTTTTTTTTATTTCACTTTTGATAAACCGAACACAACTCTTTAAAATGATTGGGGAAGTACTAACAGGCACAGCCATGGCTTACTTTAGATTAGTTACTTTAGATACTTTGGATCTATCTATAGTAGACTGTGGCACAGCCCAAAACTGTTTCTTTTCGAATTTTGATTTATAGGCCTACACTATATAATTATAGTCCAGAAATTAGGTTATGTTCCATACACTTGAATCCAGGTGGAGCATTGCATGCACTCCGCACAGCTGGCAGTGGACTGCTCATGATTAAATTACAACTGATGCCACTGAAATTACAATCAACAAATGGATAGGCACTAAAAATATTCAATAATACAAAATCAGACAAGAAATACAACTACAGAATACAATAATGACAAAATCGAGAATATTTAATGACAATGGCTGTTGGGTTGGCAATAGACGGAGCGGGAAGGCGCTTAATTCAAAATTGATGAAGAATTTGATGTGAGTTTCAACACCAGGTTCAATTTTCTGTTCAAACATTTAAAAACGAAAAAATGTTTAATTCATAGGCCTATACAAACCAAATTGAATAACAAAATAACACTCACTAATCACTTGAAATTGTCAACAAATAATAATGATCAACTTTGAAAATTATGATAATATAGTCCAGTTTAGGAGGATTATCATGTCATGTCAACAAATCAGATTATGTTTATCGAATCGATTAAATTGTGTAACTAGATAAAATTTCTCGCTGATTGATTATGATTACACAGCTGGAAATAATTCTGTCTCCCTCCCACACAGGCACACGCATCTTCTGTTATCGAGAGACGACGAAATTATCATCTGTTTTCCAAGGATGAATTATCCTTTTAATGTCGTTCAGCGAGTTTTCCAAAGAATGAGACCTAGTGTAATCGAATCTTTATATCATAAACCTACTATATGTTTCAAATTTCGTGATAATTATTGTTAGAGCCGTTTTCGAGATCGGTAAAATATAAATAACCAGATATAAAAATAGCCAGATATAAAAATTACCAGATATAAAAATAACCAGATATATAAATACAGAAATTGCCCGCTTAATATAATAGGATGGAATTTATAATGACGGCAAAATACCGTACGAAAAAAATTGGATGAGTGCGGGGCTTTAGTCTGCATAATATGTCTGTTTTCTGGCTGTGTGCGATTGCCTCAATATTCTTTCATTTTTCCCAAAAATTGATGAATCCTCCCTTATTTTCCTACAGTTTCGAAGGCGGAGACGGTACCCGTGCCACCCAAGACGGCGTCTTGAAGCAGACTCCGGATGGCGCCGGCGAAGTGTCACAGGGCTCCTTTTCGTACGTGGGTGATGACGGCAAAACGTACGGACTCACGTACACAGCTGACGAGAACGGCTACCAGCCTTCCGGAGACCATCTTCCCGTTGCTCCACCCATCCCACCAGCAATCGCCAAGGCTCTCGCCTACCTCGCTACCAAACCTCCTTCCAAAGATGACCAGTAGAGGGCAGTCGTGACTAGCGTGTCTGTATGGTCACTGTATGCAAAACTGATGCACCTTGGAGAGTACCTTCCATCAGAAAGTATCGATAATTAAATCGATTATTTCCTCAAACATTATCGATATAAAACTATCGATTTTTCAATCTAATAAAATCGATAGATTGGTTATTCAAAGCTTTCATCTAAAGAACACACTCAAAAGAGTGCTCGATTCTTTGTATTTCTTCCACAGAATAGAAGTTCCGATTCTCAGTTCCTCTAAACAATGTTCTCCAAGATGAACTATCTCCGGAACAGAGCCTAGAAGTGAAAAATACAGCAGAAATAATGTTAGTCTTGCATCGAATTATGCTTATTTATTTATATTCTTTAATGATATGACATATTATAAAGATTTTGTGATATGTTTTGAATATTCTAATTGGCAATAATTGGCAATAAATGAATTTCACGTTATTAAATTCTCATCACCTGAGAGCAGGAGATGATTGTAGCTATCATAGAAGCAACTAACTCCATATTTATACTCTCTTTCAAAATCATGAGATTTTTAGAATCTACTCTTCAAAGACTGAATATCAGTCCTAACTTTTAGGGTTACTGGAACATGAATTCTCTTAACTGAAATTCGAGTTTGAAGCAGCTATATTCTATATTTATTCAATTTGTGAATGTAGAACGATAATTATGAATCTTTGAATCTATATCTTCCCTCCAAACTCAAACTGACGTTTTGAACTACATGTATGTGTGAATGTTCTATTTTCTAACAAACCATCCTCTTAAAATAACCTGTAAATAAATAAAAGTTTTTGTATCAATGAGATAATATTGTGTAACTCATTTCTTTCAACTCTCTTTCCATTTTCACTGTGGTTCTAACATCCAGATTATGATGATGATGTCATGTCATGTTATACTCAATATCGGGGACCGAGCTAAGCTCTGTAGTATAAAATCATAAAAAATTATCACAAAAGAAGAGATTATAACAATATGCAAAGTCCATACAGAAATGTTCTATCTAATCACAGTAAATTGGGATTTATTCCTAGAGGAATGCAAAAATTTCCCTCACAAAGGCCCAGTTGCACAAAAGCCGGTTAAATTCCAATCCTGATTAACTTCACGTGAACCAAATCAGAGAAGACCAAAGATGGATCCACTGGAATTAATCAGGATTGGAAAAAACCCGGCTTTTTTGCAACCGGCACTGCGTACCTGATTGAATGATTACAAAAGTTCAACAGCTGAGTCATAATTTTGACACAGTCCCACCAATACCTACTATTATAGAAGTAATAGTAGGTATTGGTCACACACACATGAACTCGCTTCCATCACCAACAGACGACGTTATAATTATTATCAGCTGTTTTTCCAAGGATGAAAAATAAATATCATTTTGATGTCCTTCAGCGAGTTTCCCCAGGGATGAGACCCAGTGCAATCGAATTTCTATATTAAAAACCTACTATGTTCTGATTAACGTGAGAATAGTTGGAGCCGTTTTCGAGATTCGGTGAAATACAAACATATGAACATCTAAACATCCAAACATCTACACATTTAAACATATAAACATAGAAACAGAAATTGCTCGTTTAATAGTATAGTATAAAAATAGCCAGATATATACAGAAATTGCTCGCTTAATATAATATGATTCATGTCAATTGACAGGAGGTAAGAGACCATGATTGGAGATTCATGTTAATTTAACGATATGATTGGTTGGTTATCAGAGAACTGCAGATTAGTTGCTATGATGATGTGATACTGCACGGTACAATAACTAGTGCAAAGACGATCACTAGTTTTGCAGAAGAACGGCAAAAATCAAATAATTGTAGAAAAATTATTGATATGAATACATTCGAATATGAATAATAATAATTATAATGAAAGTGTTTGATAAGTTGATTAGTTCCCATACGTGACATTCTCAACATTCTCCTCAAGACAATTTTGATGACTACTTTATAAATATTACAAATATCCAATGAAATATTATAAAGTTATAATATCCCAGCAATTGGTTGATCTGCAATTTCTATATAATCATGCATCATCAATTTTGATGATATCTAGGAGACTAGAACATTTTGGTTTATTCACAATCTATATAAGCTTCATTAATGTCTTCAAAAGCAGTACAAGATCAAATCCGTTAGAAAATTTGTTAGTTTGTGGAACAAACGTATACACATCAACAGAGAATCCCATGGAACAACCATGAGTAAATCAAGGTCAATAAATAATCGAGCGAACCGCAAGCCACAAAATGCAATTCTGATGAGAATCGGTAAGTTATTTACTCTTCAGTGCTTCAGGTCAAATACCTGAATAAGATATTATTTCGAATTCCATTTAGATAGAATAAGATAGAATTTATAAGGAAAGGAAATGACTCATGGAAACTTGAAAATCATATCGAGATGTGATAACATAATTCGAAATACCGTATGATGATGCTCTGGGAATGAGGTTCAAGTCTGCTGACGATTTGAAAGTTTATAATTGAATTAAGCCCCGCACACGCACATCGATTTTTGCTCGAACGATATTTTGCCCCGTCCTTATGAATTCTATCTGATGAAATGGAACTTGACATATATCATTTGTTTAATCTAATAGAGTTTTTAAGGACGGCAAAATATCGTATGAACAAAAATATGTGTTTACGAGGCTTTACATGCCATAGATTAAATAAGTCAAGCTTCCACTTTCATATGGACTTCGAATGGTACGCTATCCTGATAACATTCATTGACCGAGCGAAGTGAGGTCTAAGATTCAAGTCGACGGTTTTGCATTTATCTTTATGTTTATATGTTTTTTGTTTATATTGATGTTTTTATGTTCCGCATCTACAGCGAAACGCAGAAATAGATTTTCATGAAATTTGACAGGTATGTTCCTTTTTGAATTTCGCGTCGACGTATACATTATATGGTTTTTTGAAATTTTGCACTTTAAGGATAATACAAAAGGAAAATGAGTCTCCTTTGAACGCCAATATTACCGTAAAAATCAGACTTTAGAATTATTCATCATAAATCAGCTGTCTAGTGGACGAAAATACTACCCGTTCAAAAACATCGAACATCTTGGAAATGTATCTTTCCATCAACGTTAGTAGACAGTTGACTATAATACTACCCGTTCAAAAACATCGAACATCTTAAAAATGTTTCTTTCCATCAACGTTGTAGACAGTTGCAGCCAGACCTGATCACAGCGCTCACATTCCGGGACGACACGTCACGGTACGATAGGACAGAAAGCTCTATGTTTATTTAGGATTATTTCTAGACATTTTAAATTGATAAATTATTTATTAATTTTCGAGAAAACATAACAACAGGTCAATGTGACCTACTGAGCGCGAGGTCTACTGTTCACAGAACTACTAGTATTGATTGGATAGTTAAGAGTTCAGAGTTGAAATCAGGAGAATGTTGATAGCTCGTATGAGTAACCTATTGATATAAATAAATAATACAGGCTCAGCCTATTTTCCCTCCAATGTCATAATTATATTATGATAGTATTATTTTTTACAATGAATAAATAAATAGGCCAATACTTTACTCTCAATAAAACAAGTTGGGATTTGACAGAATATCTTACACTGATAAGACTCCAATGATAAGCATGACTGTGCATTTATTTGGTGTGTCCCAATTCATTCGTTTTTCCCATTGTACCATCAAATCCAACCAAAGAAAGCCTGTACAACATCGCTCAAACAAAATCTTCATAGATTAGTCGGCCATTTTAAATTTGCATAAGCGTCATTCAAGAGCATAATAATTATTGATGCTTCACTTATATAACATGTGAACCCATTGTTACATAAAACAACGTGGCAATTCATAGATCACAAAAGACTGGTATATATTATTATAGATGTGAATTTAATGATTTATATAGATGTATAGGATACATCGTAGAGTTTGAAGCAAGATGTGCCCTGTATAGTATAATATAGGAAATGTTATATACATAGAAAAGGCCTACATAATAGAGTATTTATATTGTTTTATGGAATAGCGTGGTTGTCTATAAGTGAGACTCACTTTAAACTATCAGCATCTCTTATGAATGAACCAATGCTTCTCATTCAGCCAATGCTCACATAATCGTACTATAGAAATAGATGGGCGCACCTTCACTTATTGGTGCTAAGAAAGCTCAATGAGAATGAACTTTCACAGTGATTATCATACTGCACTCCATATCTCAGGTATGAATATTGTATCAGATGAAGGTTGTGAAGAGTATGGAGGACCTCACACGCTCAAATCAGATCACATCGAGAATATTTCTGAAGCACCAATACTGAGATTTATTGACTGGATTATTGTCATTTTGTCACAAGAAAATTCCCAAGAAGTGACTAAGTCTTGGTGAACGTTTCTTCTTGCACTGTAACGTCATTTTTCTTTCATTTTCATTCAATTTATTGAACAAAAAACTACAATCATATTGGCCCATATGAATAAAACCAGAGCAAATGCTTATGAGCAAGAGCAAGGAGCATAAGGTTTTGCTCATGAGCAAAAGGTAGAAGCAAAAGCATTTGCTCATTTTTATATAAATAAGCTTCACCTTATGCTCCTGAACTCTGGAGCAGATGATCACGTATTTTAAAGATTTTTCATCAGCTGATTCGCTTTTGTAGCCTTAATTTGTTTTTATAGCTCACGGAAGCACTAAATATGCAAGTAAGATGCACCGCTTGTGTTTGCGTCGTCTGCTCTGTTTTCTATTTATTAATAGAGTTTTAGGTTAGTTGAGTTTTAATTTTGAAATAATAGCGTGAAAAAATGTCATCCCTATAATAATCTTCAGCATATTCTTATAATATCAATAGCCTTCTTATAATCGTCTACACTCTCATCTTCTTAAATGCCTGTTCCCTATTTTGTGATGGCTATCTTTATAACAGCTATCTTTTGTATTTATTCTTTTGTAGGGATAATGGTGATATATATCATGGTTGAATCTAAAAAGAGTTTCATAGTTCTCAACAATTGGTTGTGATCGTATCTAGTATAGTTTCCTTTTCCTCATACGAATTAGTTGAGTCATTTTACTATGAGAAAAAGGTGATAAGCTGCTCTAGACTAGACTCACCTTTTTTGACGCATTTGCTTCAAAAGTTGAGCAAATGCTCTAGTTTATTCATATGGGCCAATATATTTATGACATTGAAGGAAAAACCAGGCTAAGCCTGTACTATTTCTCTCCAAAAATTTTGATAAAAAGTTAATGTTGTCCAAAGGTTGAGGCTATGATATCAGATACTGATTCATCACTTGATTTTTGGTCCAGGAATAATGATTTGAAGATTCTCAGGAATAACGATTAGAAGATTTTGAATTTTAAAGGTTGATATAATAAGTCGGAATTGTTATAGACTATTGGAATTAATTTGACAATATGATAGTTCAATTCAAACTTCAATTCTGATAGATTATACTGATGGTGATAAAATGATTCGACATTCATGGTAACAAGCTAACGAGAGATCCTAATTCATGAAGCTCCTCTCCATGAAAGAAATCACTACAACTTCCCCGTTTTATCATAGAGAAACAATAGCGTGAGTAGATATCCCATGGTATAGGGCGTTTATGTCGCAACTTTTACTGTTATCTCAAGCCGATTACTATCGATTATTGTAGATGTTTACTGTTTTGTTGGGGTGAGAGTGTATGAACGGCACAATATGAGAGACTACCAGCGTCTCACCGCTTTTTGGGAGAGAAATACGTGGACTATCGGCTCGAGATAACGGTTAAAGTTGCGACATAAACGCCCTATACCATGGGATATCTACTAAGCGATTGTTTCTCTATGGTTTTATGCAGATGCGTATGAGCTCAGCTATAAGTTGGAGTAAAGTACGGTATGTATTTGAGAATTTGTGAATTAAGATTCATTTTATACTCACAATTCACCAATTTGTTGAGAAGTATAAATTATTGAAATACAAAGTAATACAGAATAATAATTCAAGTTGGAGAGATCCCAATTATTGCCACCAAATATATAAATATATTATAAGCGAGTTTATTCTACAGCTCCAGCCGTTTCTCGCTACTCGACTGCTATTCAATCCGATTAATCTAGTTCTATTGGACAAGATCCCTATTTCATCATACCAGAATACACCTATCAATATGTTCAATCGTGTTGTAGATGAGTGTATAATTTAAATTTCAAAATAAATAAGAGTAGCCTTCAACAGAAAGTAAATAGTATACATTTATCTGTTCCACCAAAAATATGTATGGAAATTCGAATACATTTGATTTCCACTTGAACCATGAATATTCATTGACAAAAAGTAATGAAGATATGATTTTCAAACGAATTTTTCATGTGGATAATTTTTATCACAAAAAAACATTTATTTGTTCCACCAAAAATATGAATGGAAATTCGAATACATTTGATTTCCACTTGAACCATGAATATTCATTGACAAAAAGTAATGAAGATATGATTTTCAAACGAATTTTTTATGTGGATAATTTTTATCACAAAAAAACCTAATACTAATTAATAGTTAATAGATCCTCATGGAACAATTCAATTGAAAAAAAAGTAAAATGAATTTTCAAACCCATACATATACCAAGAGAATAGAAGCATTGAATTATTGAAATTTCCAGTGAAGAGTTTTGTAATTTTATCAACTCATTGAAAGTCGTGCACTGTGTGCATTGAGATTGTTTCAGTGAAAAACATACGGCAATAACATAAATAATCCAGGAAATCTCCAGGTGCAAAGAGAATATTTCTTCTTCAAATGCAGTACACACTTCCATCATGAACGTAATATTTTATCTATATTTAAATATGAGGAAGAATATTCAGAATGAGGAGAAAATACCGAAAAATGATGAATGCATCTAACTTGGTCAATGACCTACTAAGGACAGACGGACGGGAGATAAAAATGATAAATTATGTTGCAAAGGGAGAAGTCAGCCCAAACGGTGATGGGACAAGTATTATCAGCCACAAGTGGGCAGAAAGTGAAAACTGGTTCTTTTGAGTTCTTCGACCTTTCATGACTAGGCCTGGAACTGCATTTGCATCAAATATATATTTGCAAATTCCAACAATACGTTTCATAATGAGAATGATTCTGGAGTGTATTTTAATCTTCCATGATTGATTGTTATAGAGTTTCACCTATCCTTCCTATATTATATTCTTTATATGAGAATCTATGATTTACAAGGTTCCATAATGAGGAAGACTCTGCAATGAATTAGTTATTCATGACTGATGGCGGAGAATTTTTTCATACAAAGCCAGGTTTTTCATTCTTGGATAGGAATATTCTCTCTTCTCTTAGTTTCATTATTGTGAGAATGAGATTATCTGAATATGTCTCAGGTACCTATTATCCTTGCTGATTTGATAGGATGACTAATGACAATATATTTGTATTTCACTTACTTCAATTCATTGGAATGTGTTGAATGAGTGAGTTTATCTCACTATATTTTAGAGCTGTGAATAACAAATACTGAGGTTTTTGATTTTGTATTTAAATTTTTTAAATAAGTGCAATATTTCTAAAGTTTCTAATTTATTGTGATTCATCTAAAGTATAAAATCAACCTTCAAAATTAAAAATTTCAAATCATCATTTCTGGACCGAAAATCAAGTGACGAAGCAGTGTGTGACTATATAACCTTATCTTTTGGACAACATTAACATTTTATCAAAATTTTTGGAGAGAAATAATACAGGCTTAGCCTAGTTTTTCCTCCAATGTCATAATTGTATTATGATTATAGTATTTTATACAATAGATAAATAAATCTGTTCATCTCATCATCCACTATACTTGAAGAATCTACACAACAGGTTCATCTCCAAAATCGTCTTTCTCCATCTTAGTCTACATCCATTTATCAATCTTCATATTCAGATCGATCATAATCCATTGAACCATGCGAAATGTTGATTATTATTCATCCAGTTGAATCAGTATTTGATTGGATCAAGGGATCTGCAGCTAATTTTTAAACTGACTTATTGAGAATCCTGATAATTATTGATTCAAATCAACAAAATTCATTGAACTACCCACATACTCATTGACCAATTGAAAGTTTGATTTTTGATATTGTGATTCAAATTAATCAAAATACATTGAACTGTTAATAAGATAATCAATTACCCATCCCAAGTTTGTGATAATTTCTGATAATTATTATTAAACGAAAATGGAATGGCTGTAAATGGCTGTAAATCGATTTCTGATAATTGATTCAAATCATTCAAAACCCATTGAATTATCCACATAATCATCGACCAATCAAAACTTTATCATAGTTGATCAGTCAAACGAATCAATTCTAAATTGGATTACAAGACCAACTGAACAAGGTGCATCGAGTGAAAGAGAAAGTAAAATTATGCCGCAAATTCAAGATGTGCATCTTCCATCTTTCTCCTTTGCCACTCCTCCCCCACCACATCCTCCAAACCTCCTCTTCTCTTCCTCATCCCTTCTTCTCTCTCCCTCGTTCGTCCTCCTCATCTTCTTCTGCATACTTTAGAATTCCAAATGTGGACGATGCTATATAAATCGGCTGGTGGGACTCTGAGACGCCATTTAACAAAGTAACATCATCTCGTGCACGATCTGAGAGAGAGACAGTGACATCTAGATTCGAAGAGAGAGACAAAGAGGGACTGATCCAACCAGTGGCAGCAGGATGAAGATTCTTGTCAGTATTATCAGAATATTTCTAGTTATTAATATTTATTATGAAATAGTTTGAAACAGGTTGGTTGATGACCTCTCAAGGTCACAGATGCCGGCACATGTGGATGATATCAATTGATTGGATATCAACCAAAATCTGATTGATAACATTCTAGTTGAATGATTATTACTGGTTCATATTGAATAATCAATGATGAATGGCTTATTGTTCATACAGTTTCAATTCATCAATTTAATCAAATCATTAATTACTTTTTCTACTTATGATTCCCCTTAGAAAGATACTTCTTTATTATCTGTCAGTTGTAGTACTGTATTCTCCATATTTTGAATGGAAGCTATTTTTGAATATTCATCGAATTCTCAACTTTTTCAATTTCAAATGGTATCATTGAATAGAATATAAGTCAAACGTTGAATATTTAATCTTTTTCATTATTTCAAAGGCTACCATAACTTTAAAACGAAATATTTCCTATGTTTATCTGAGATGACGTACTGGAATAATATGTCAATGATTATTATCATTGCAAACAATAAAATTCTAGTTCCATTTTCTCAATTGATTAATTATTTCACCAGATGGAAATTACTGAGATATTGGAATTACTCAAATGCTAATAAATTAATTAATATTATTAAACGAAAATCCAAATTCCCGGGCTAACAAATGATTTTTGAATAGTAGCGCTCATCGAATTTCCATCTAGCTGTTGTCAATATTTGCAGTAACAGAAGTCATTGGGGTGAATAAAATCATTTTCTTTAACCATCAAAAACAATATATTTCAACCGTATACCTCTCAAGTTTTTGGTGAGACTTATCTAAGACATAATTCTCCAATAATAAATAACATACAACTCTCCATCAATCAAATTTCATTCATGATTTGTGAAAGCTCTCTCATCATATTCCACACATTCTAAGGGCCAGTTTTCGAGCTCGGGATTTAGCTATGTCCTAGACTTTAAACAGCTGGAGTCAGAAAATTGGCTTTCCAAAACGGGGCGTAGTCGCAGCTTTTATAACAGTAGTCGTAGTTTTTATTTTCTCATTTCCATAATTGGAAACGTTTTTCCTTGACGAAATTAGACATTCCTAAATAATTCAAAATAGCTGAAACTTTACACTATTTTCTCTTTATTTTGTGTTCAATTTTTTTGTTTTTCGAAATTTAATTCAAACGTGACTATTCCAATGACTGCGACTACGCCCCGTTTTGGGAAACCAATTTTCTGACTCCAGCTGTTTAAAGTCTAGGACTTAGCTAAATCCCGAGCTTGGAAACCGGCCCTTACAGTGGTAGCCACTGAAAATATACCGTAGGCAACTGTTGAATATGACATAGGTTATTATCATTGACATAACTAGAAATGTGGACAAGGTGAAATTTATCCTAGAACATTTTTTGTATTGTAGTATAAATTAGAATTGTAACTATTTTGGGCTCCAGTCCTTGGTACTTTTCTAGGAGTTTTATAATTCTAAATGATTGAATGAAGAAAAAATAAATAACATAGGACTATATTGGTTTAATTTGTACAGTCTGTGCAATTGGACTTGGACCAGATAAAGTATGTTTTTTTTCATTTTAAAACTACTTCCTATAATCAAATCAAAAATTAACTGGTAATAGGACAAAAATTAACTGGTAGTATTACAGGACAGTTGGCTCATATATAATAAATCATAATCAGAATAAAACATACAATAGAGTTTTTATTGATGAAGCTCTACTTATGCATGCGGGTTACATCGGTTTTATTGCTAACTTGAGTAAGGCCTCAGAAATAATTGTAGTTGGTGACGCAAACCAAATACCCTACATTGAGAGAAGTAATTATGCCACAAGATGGCATAAAATTTCAGAATTCTGCGAACCTTTTACAAAACAAACGGTAACTCGTAGATGTCCTATCGATGTTTGTTTTGTCCTTTCCACTGTCTATGGAAATATTACGACGCTTAATGAAAGAGCTATCTCAATTCTGCCTACTTACAGAAATGGGGAATACCATCTGATACAACCCGACACTTTGATATTAACATTCACCCAAGAAGAAAAACTTATGGTGGGTGATACTATAAAGTGGAGAGAGGATGTTGCACTTCACACAATCCACGAAGCACAAGGGCTAACTCATAAAATGTTATTCTAATCAGAATTAAGTACAAGGAGAATGAAATCTATAACAGCATGCCCCATGCGATTGTTGCCTTGTCTAGACACACTGAAACTTTCAGGTATTTAACAACCAGTCTGGTAGATGATGCTGTGGACAAACTAATTAAAAACTTAAATTCATAGATAGTGAGGGGCTTGTTGAATGGAACAAGGAAAAGAGAAGTGGACCTGATGATATAAGTTATGAGTGACACTGAAGAGGTTCTTAATATTTTAGAAACAGAAAATGAAACAGATGTAATCGACGATTATTTGAACTATCACTTTCACGAGGACAGAAATAAAGATGCTGAGTGTTTCAATATTATGTCTATGAATATACGTAGTTTGAATGCTAATTTCGATCAGTTTATTTGCTGCCTCAATGAATTGAAAACTGATATTCACATTATAATATTAACTGAGACCTGGTTGACTGCAGATATGCCGTTCATTTTCAACATTCCTGGATATACGGCAATAAATAAGTACACTAAACAGAATAAATGTGATGGATTATGCATGTACATAAAAGATTGCATAGGATTCAATGAAGTTTCACTCGATATCTCTGATGCCAATGTAGTTAGTGCTGACTTAAGAATTGATGATTTTATTGTGAAGGTGATTGGGGTTTATAGATCACCAAGTAATCAAAATATTGATAATTTTCTTAATAGTCTGAGTAATGAAATCAGTAAAATTCCTAATGGAATAAATGTATGTGTGGCGGGAGACATGAATATAAATACACATTCAACTAGTGTTCCTGTTCAAGATTATCTGCATATTTTCAATAGTAATGGCTATAAGTCTTACATAAATGGTGATACCCGAGTAACAACCACAACAAATTCTTGCATTGACCACATTTTTTATAAAAATTCAGGCAACCATTCTATGTTCACTAAAGGAGTTATATTTAGGACAACCATAACTGACCACTACGCGGTTGTACTGAACTTGGTGAAGGTCCCTATCAATAAGGATAATAGAAACGTATTGATAAACACATTAACTAGAACCAACTATCATGCACTATTGGAACGCATAAGGAATGAAGATTGGGGAGAAATCTATACCGTGAATGGAAGCATTGACACTATTATGGATAAATTTGTCGATCGTTTGACCAGTCTCATCAATCAATGCAAGAAGGTAAAAGTGATACCTAACAGACTTCGTCCCCTGAAGCCCTGGATATCTGAAGGCATCATAAGATCAATAATCACGCGGGACAAAATGCATTCTAGACTCAGAAGAGATCCTAATAACAATATCTTAAAGAATGAATATAAGGCTTATCGTAATGGTTTGAATAAGATCATAAATCATGCAAAGGAAGTCTACTATAAAGGGAAAATTGAAAATTGTAATAACAACAGCATGAAGTTGTGGAAGTGCATAAACGAGGTTATAGGTGAGGCCAGTATCAAGGAAAAGAGTACTGAACTTGATGCTCACTCCCTCAACAATTATTTCACAAATGTGGGTAAATTACAAGCTCAAACTATCAATATCCCTGAAAATACTGGTGATCGATTTCCTGCAATACAGATCGATAATACGTTTTTTATGAGACCAACGTGCCCAGTTGAAGTTGAGGCAACTATTAAAAATCTAAAGAACAATTGCAGTCCTGGTATTGATGGTCTAGGTAATATTACGCTGAAGAAAATAGCCAATTTATATCTCAACCTCTCGCTTTCATTTTTAATAGATGCTTTGAGGAGGGATATTTTCCCGAGCACCTCAAATCAGCCAAAATAAAACCTCTATTCAAACAAGGTGACCCGACTAATCCCTGTAATTATAGACCGATTAGTCTTATCAGCAACCTTGCTAAAATAATGGAGAAACTAATAAAGTCAAGAGTTGTTTCTTTCTTGAATCTTAACAAAATAATCAACAAGAACCAATTCGGTTTCCAAAATAGTAAAAGTACATCTGACGCTCTAATAAAATTCATCAATACTTTATCTGATAAAATAAACTCCAATAAGAAAACTATTGCGGTCTTCCTGGATATACGCAAAGCTTTTGATACAATACCTCATAATACTTTGTTCAATAAACTAGAGTCCTATGGTTTCAGAGGAGTCTCGCTTAAATTGTTCAAAAGCTATCTGAGTAACAGAACCCAGTCCCTAACCATAAATGATCAATCTAGTGTAACTAACTTAACTTCTTATGGTCTTCCTCAAGGTACTGTACTTTCTCCCATCCTTTTCATACTCTATGTAAATGACTTTTTAAATTTAAGACTTCTAAACTCAACTGTGATATCCTTTGCAGATGATACTGCAGCTATTTTTCACGGAAATTCATGGAATGAAGTTCATACTATAGCTGAAAATAATATGCTTTTAATTAAGAAGTGGTTAGATAAGAATACCTTAAGTTTAAATATTGAAAAAACTAATTACATTACTTTCTCTGCAAATAGAGTAGGGCAGCCTAACGAGAATCAAGATTTGAGACTCCATTCTCAGTGCAATTTAAACTTGGGTAATTGTGATTGTCCCACCATTAAAAAAGTCAATAATACTAAGTATTTGGGAATTATAATTGATGAAAACCTTAAATGGGATGTTCATATTACATATGTAGAAAAATTAGATATTTATCCTTTAAATTTTACCAAGTTAACAGAATTCTTAATAAGAACCACCTGAAAATGATGTATCATGCTCTAGTCAAGTCTATTCTGCAGTATGGCATAGTTGTTTGGGGAGGCTGTTTCAACTGTCATATTGCTGAATTATTTGTAGCACAAAAACTGATAATTAAAACTATATTAAACAAACCCAGGCTCTATCCAACGGATATGGTTTTTAGTGATTTTGAGGTCATGACTATACGTCAATTATACATAAAAACCGTAATTGAGTACTTAATAAAATATAGATCCGATTTTCCTCTCACAATAAACTCTACTCTTAATTATTATAATCTAAGGGCCACTGCTAACAAATATGTAACCTATAACACTAATATTGAATGTATAAGGAGGCAATTAATTTACATAGGTACTAAAATAATAAACCTCATTCCGAATCACTTTCTCATGGACAATAAGATCAGCGGAAAAATTAAACTGGATATAAAAAACTGGACATACAGTAATTTCTTCTTCCATTTAGATATATGACTCGAGATTTCTGCTCCAGCATTTTTTTTTCATTAGTTTTTTCATTTTTCAGTGGACTCGCTTACCTTTATTTTGAGTACCTATTCCTCTGTTTTCTTCCTTCCCCCCATTTCTCCCTTCCTTTTTTCCTCATTACTTCTCTTCTCTTCTTTGCCTGCCTATTACATGGGAAACCATAGTTGGCTAGGTATCTTCCTCTCTTTTTTTCTCTTCTCCAACACACCCAAACACTAAGTCCATGGTTTTTTATATTTGTAACATTTTATTGTGTTTTATTTGTTTCGTAAATCTTTGTAATTTTGTTTTGTCTTGTTTTGTGTGTTTTTAATAAATTGAAATTGAAAAATTGAAATTGAAATATCATAACCAAGGACAACGAGGACTTTAGGATTTTATGATTAAGGTTTTTATCAATAATAAAATTACACAGAAAAACAAAAAAAAAAAAAAAAAAAAAAAAAAAAACTTTCCAAAGTTCAACATTTTTTCTAGGGTTTTGGAAGGAATATTTGAAATTTTCAAACACACATGACTTATTAAATTAAATACTTTATCCAATGCAATTTTTTTCAACAAGATCCAATGTAGACTGTAGACGTGATTAATCATTTAGGTACCATATCGATGTTTTTTCAAACTTCTATGTCACTTTCAAAACTGTTTGATCTGAAATCTGTCAATGTTCCTACTGAAATTATGGAGACAATTCAAATTTATAACTACTTGACATAGAAACACATCTTTTTAAGATTGAATGTATGTTGAACTTAGAAGAAATTGGTATCATTGCATAGAATTTTAATCATACTTCAAATGAATCACCAGTCTTCACAACTCGCGCAGTTACTGAGCTGATTCATATTTATAAATTATTGAAATAACTGTAAATACAGTAAACATTAGAGAAGGATGAAAATGATAGAAAAGGAAAACAGCAAGACAAAGATTAGATCAGATTTCTTTATTCATGAATGTTAATATTATATTGCAATAACTGTAAATACAATAAACATTAGAGAAAGATGGAGAATATAGAAAAGAGAAACAGCAAGACAGAGTATACAGAGAGCAACAGAAGATGCATTGCCATTATAGGAGTTAAAGGAGTCTAGCTAGGATAATGAAAACATGAATAACCTGCCCCTATATACCGCAATGAGGTAAAGTGGTGAATGTTAACAGTACAGTTACTTCATGTAATAATATTGTAATGCAAGTTGTTGGTCAAACATTCACTGACGAAAGTTCAAGGATAATCACGTGATTGAAATGCCAATCGTGAGGGTGCACGCCATTTATTTATTTATTTACTTCACTTTTCGTGTTCTGAGGGAGACAGAATCAATGAAGAAAGAGAGGGCAACAATAAAAATGCAGTTAAGATTCATGGAGATGAAACAAAGATAAACAATACGAATAGACATGATGATTGCAATAGTGATTGTGAAAGGATATAGTAGTTGAGGATTATGAATGGAAGATTGGAAGGTGCATGTGGTAATAATGATAGAGAGATGAGCAGATGAGATATTCATAGAAGGAAAATGAGGGAGAAGATTCAAAGTTTATGAATTATGGATGTGGGATTGGAGGAATTGAATGAAGGATTATGAATGAAAGATTGTGAGGTGCATGTGGTGATAATGATTGAGAGATGAGATATTCATAGGAGGAAAATGATGGAGAAATCAAGGCTGAGTTGATAGTCATGAAAAAAATTGAGGTACAGAATCAATGAATGGGAGGAAACGGGTTAAGGGAGGATAAATATTGTGTGGATTATTGTTATTATTATTATTCTGAAGGACCGGATTTAATGATACAATGGTTCAAAGAACCCCACACGTAAACCAAAGCTTATTGTGTTCCTTATTGTGTTGATAGTCTTGAGAGAAAAAAGAAAATCAGTAAATGAGAATGGAGAGGTGAGAATCTTTGGACGTTGTGTTATTGATTTTTAAAAAGGATGAATTCAGTATTATGAATATCTGCAGTTGATTTAAAATGATAGTACAGAAAGATGGAGAAGATAAAATAAGGTAGATTAGGTGGAATATGAAAGAGCAAATTGAGTAAATACTGCAAAGAATCATGATTCAAGATGGCTTTGAAAATTGGAAGAAATAGGATAAACATTGAGATCAGTGCCTTGAAACGAAGTGAATACAGTATGGATTTCTTCCAATAGAATCAATCAGAGGAAGTGAGACATTAATAGAATATGAGAGAAGATGGATAGAGATGAGAATCTTGGTACAAGATGGGCTCTTGAGAGTGACAGTGAAAGGAACAGGAATAGAATTGATTTAAGATTATTGAAACGGAATGAAGGAGGAATATGAATACAAATAAAGGAAAAATATGTGAGGAGGAATCAAGAGATTGAAAGAGAGAAAAGGAACAAGATTGTGAGAGAGAAGATTGAAAAAAATGCAGCTGAGAATCGTGAACCAAGATTGTATTATATTTACATCTTGCAGTAGAACCGGGATTTACTATTGAATAGGATAAACAACATTGCTATCACTTTGAATGCTATATAGATATTGGTGCATTGAAGAAGCTTGTTTTGAAAATGATAATAATTGTGAATATTGATAAGCTGAAAGGATCATTTCGAAATAAGGAAAGATAGGAAAAATAATGAGAAGTTTGAAGATAAATGAGATAGTGGTCATATTCTTAGCCTTCTCCTTTTATTATTTTTCAGAATTATTACCTGAAAATTCAACCCCAACTTATCCCTGATAGATGATTATAATATTTACTGCCCAATCTATCAATGAGTTACCAAATAATCAATCAATCCATTATTGATGGATATTGAAAACTTCTACATTTTCGAGTACCATTTTATGAACAATCCTTAAAACGCTCTAGTCATGCACGCTTCAGTTGTCTTTCCTACAAGCAAGCTACAAGACTCCTTCCGATTGGCTCCTGTCATGGTTCCAAGGCGAACGAAACGTGATTGGCTGAGAATGTTCTTGAGAATCATTCATGAATGAGGACTTGGATTATGATAAAATATCAAACAACAATGTCCACAGCTTCACAGAACAAACAATTCCAACAACAGAACAAATTATTTTAGTGGGGAATAATGTTTATTTGAATTGAATTTAATTCATTGTATTTGTGATGTATAGTTGAAATATTTGTACTTTGGGGAGATAAATTTTAATTTGAGTTCCGCGGTATTCATATCTTACGCTCGTTCAGGTCAGGTTGCACAACAGCCGGTCCAATTTTAACCGTGATTAATTTCACGAAAAGCAATCAGAGAAGACCTTCTTGATCAGACGGCTTCTCAGATTTGTTCTTGTGGAATTAATCATGATTAAAATTCAACCGACTTTTGTGCAACCGACATTCAGATGCACTAAACGATGATCAATTCCACGAGAACCAATCAGAGAAGACCGTTTTGATAAGACGGATTCTCTGATTGGTTCTTGTGGAATTAATTATGATTAAAATTTAACCAGCTTTTGAGCAACCAACACTCAGTGTTCTTCCTCATTAAGTAGATGCATCCTGTTAACAATCAAAAACATTTCGTCTTGTCTATTTCGCCCGTATATAGAAATCAGGGACCCCAGTATTTACCAACTGTAGAATAGTCAGTTATTTAACTACTAAAACTATATACCGTTTATGTAATTTATTATTAGAACAAACTCCGCTAACCTGAAATTAATTTCGTGACAAGATCTCAGAAAACTAATAACTTTCGTGACTTCACAAAATTAAAAACGTTGAACTTCGGAAACATAATGATTAACCAGTTAGAAGCCTTCAATGAACTTATTATCATATAATACACATTTCCATAATATGCGATGCGGTAATGAAATAGTTCAAGGATGCAATAATTACCATAATTGCACGTCTATTACGTGTAGTTTGATTATTGTTTCGGTTTTTGTGTGGGCGAAGTGAGCTGGAGTGAAAGGGAATGTGATAATTATTATGGTGAAAGTGAACTGAGATGTTTTCGAAGATCACAGACTGACTGGAACTATCTATTAGTTCACAATGGGAGAGTTCTACTTTTGAAGAAACAAATTGTTTACCAGCCTACAATGGATAAGTCTAGATTATTACATAATTCAAGACTGGGGTATTATCAATACTATAGTTCTCAAATATAATATTTGAATTATAATTATCTCGAATATAACATTATATTCTTTGTGTTGTGATCACAGATTCAAACCTATGTTCATTTTTTATTCAAATTCAAATATTTATGTCTATTATTATTATAGTACATTTCAGTATTATTCAAATATTTCAATTTTTTGTCTACGGTTTTGATGTTGAAGATCACAGACTGGATATAAGTTCAAAATGGAAGATTTCTATTTTGAACAATCGAATATTGTTCTCCATTGTAGGTTGGACAATGTGAACCTCAGAATTATTGGGTGTTATTGTTAATCTCGAAAGTTGGGCATTATCAATGGGATTGTATTCAGATTGAGGAAAATGTTCTCTGTGATGTGATGTTGAAGATTATAGACCAATGGTCGCCAAGTTATGAGCCTGTGAGCTGGAATAGCATTCATAAAACTTCTAGTGAGCTACTAAGAAATATTAGACTGTAGAAAGTATCTTTTATTGCCTATAAAGATACATTTCTAGTGTTCAAATCTACTAATATCATAGAAAAAAGTATAACAAAAGTTGAAATATACATTTCAATGGGAGCAGTGGAACTGTTTTTGGTCATCAAGTATTTTCTTGATGTTTGGAGTGTACGTTGTAGCCGTCATTCTGATGCAGTTGTCCAAATGTTCATCAGTCAGTCTGTTCTTATATCGATTTTTTTAGAATTTCATACTTGAAAAAGATGCTACAAGAAGGTAGAGCTTAACATAGCTTTCAACCTCAATGCAACTTGAATAATAATTGGATATTTTTCTTTGGGGACTTGAGGCCAAATATTTCCAGTTGTAGAAAGTGATTTGAGAGACAAGATAATTTTTAAAATCCACAAATTTCATTTCAACTGAAGCCTGATCTCCAACAAAATGCTTCACAAAACAAGCTGCAAGATCTTCTGCATAGATCTCTACAGAAGAGATATGCTTTGATATGCTTTTATAATCTTGAAATCGTTGATCAAACTGTTGTCTCAAGTCTGAAAGAATTGTAACTTACTCTTGGTTATTGCTTCGGTGCTGTGGAGGATTTTTCTCGTCGTTGATTTTCTTCAGACTGGGAAAGTGTTTATAATCAAACTGGACGACATTCTTTTGCACGAGCATTTCTGTGAGCTACCCAAAACTACCCCACGAGCTACCGTTAGCTCGCGATCGACTGTTTGGCGACCACTGTAAATATAGACTATTCATCCTCATTCTCTCTCACTCACCCTCACTCTCTCTCTTCCTCTCTCACTCTCTCCCCCCCTCTCTCTCTCATAACAATATGATTATTATCTGGAGTTATTATATTACAAACTGCTTTTTCATATCATATACAGTTCAATAATTATTTTCTTAGTCTATATTATGTAAATTCATCTATAATTTTGCTGTATTGTAAGCTATTGTATATAAGTGTATAAGCCAGTATATATTGTAATCTACATAAATAAAGTACTCAATCAATCAATCAATCAATCTCTCTCTCTCCCGGTCGTGTGTTAATGGTTAATGGTCGTCTGTCATTCTATTTTATTTAGAGAATCGACAATTATTTGTTGAACCACCGCCGATTCATGAAGTTACATCGCATTATTATATAATCGTTATTCTAATTGGATTCAATCTTTTTTTCTCATCGATTAATAATTATTTTTTATACTTAGTAGAATTCGTTGAATAACTAGCATTATCGTCATTCAATGTAAATTAGTGTAAATATTGTAACATACATAAATAAAGAACTCCAATCTAATCTAAAAAAAAGAACTCTAATCTCTCTCTCTGTTTTGAGACTCCAATCCCTTTCACTGTTTCTAGACTATCTTGTGTTTCTTGTGTTCAGAAGGAATCTGAATCACTCTCTCTCTCTCTCTCACTCTCTCTCTCTCTCAGTTTTTAACTCAATCAATCAGAATAATAATCCCAGCAATTCAAAGCACACGCATGACATAATCAGTTACCTCGTTAGCACCCGCCAAATGTGAACCAGCAAAGTGTTCAGAATGACATGAAATCATCCCAACCGATGTTTGCATTCAGCAAGTAGATTGTGCAATGCTTTCAAATCGAAGAAGGTGCTGTAGCCTGAACATTCTAAAAATTCTAAACCTGAACATTCCAGACTGCAACTGTGAATCCATATTATTATGAGAGGATTATGCAATTGGTGAAGCTCAACTTCAGAATATTCTGCTTAATAATTTGCATAGCAAATAAGTAATCCTCTTAAGATCTTATTCATGTGCTTCTTCATCTTCCGCCACTCCTTTCAACTTTTCTCCTTCATCTTCATGCTCTTCCCATCCTTTTTTTTCTTCTCCTTCTTCTTCTTCACCTCCTTCTTCTCCGCCTTCTTCTTCTAACCCTTCTCATCCTGCCTTCTTCTCCTGCCTTCTTCTCCTGCTTCCTCCTTCTTCTTCTCATTCTTCTTCTCATTCTTCTTCTTCTTCTTCTCTTCTTCTTCTTCTTCTTCTCCTTCTCCTCCACCTTCTTCTTCTTCTAACCATTCTCCTCCTGCCTTTTTCTCCTGCATTCTCCTTCATCTTCTTCTTCTTCTTCTTCTTCTTTTTATTCTTCTTTCTCCTCTTCTTTTCTTTCTCTTATTCTTCTTCCTCTTCGTTCTTCTTTCTTATGATCTTCCTGTCCTGAGTGTTCTCCTCTCTTGTTCTCTACTCTTGTTCAGTTCTTCTTCATTCTGTTCTTTCTATCATAATACAAGAGTTCTCTTCCTTAAAATCCTCCTCCTTCTTCTTCTTCTCCCATTCTTTCCCCCTCTTTTTCTTCTTCTTCACCCATTCTTTTCCCCTCTTCTTCTTCTTCTTCTCCTTTCTTTTTATCTCACCTCTACTCTTCTTTCTCTTTTCTCTCCTCTCATTTTTCATCGGCTTCTAACAATCAGCCAACCGATACCAGAAGCCTGAATCCGAATATCAAGTCTACTTGTTACACTTTCTTACTCCGAGTTATCTCTCACTTCTTCTTCCACTTCATTACCATTATCTTCTCTCTCCCTTCTTCTGTGAGACATGCAATATGATTTTTTTCAAGAGAGGCAGAATATGTGACTCAGTCTCTAACAAAGTTTAGGTTGATTCATATTATGAAGACTTTGTAAATAATTGTGAATTTTTTTGAAAAATGAAGAATCTTGAATCTACGATACTGTTTGAACTCGACATTTTGAACTTTTTGTATCTTTTCTGTATGCTTTCTGTCTTGAAACTTTCCATAGCAATTTTATACTTCTATTATAATTTACTTTTTCTTCCATTTCACAGGCTCATCTGGGCATCCTTGTTCTCCTAGTGTCCAGCATCCTGGCACAGGAGGAGTCCCAAAGGATAGCACCTCGTCAACGACCTCACCAGAGGAGGCTGAAAAAAGTGCAACAAAACGCGCAGGACGAAATCCAGGACACTGCTGAAGCACAATACCCCAACATCCCCCAGCAGTTCAACTCCCCCAACAACTTCAACAACCGAAAGTACCAGCCTCAGGATTTCGGCAAATTCGGGCCACAAAATGGAGGCGGCGATTTTGGAAAATTCGGGCCACAAAATGGCGGCGGCGATTTCGGAAAATTCGGAGCACAGAATGGCGGTGATTTCAAATTCGCAAACCCACCTGTCCCCTCGCCCACACCGGCTGCCCCCCACTATTCGGCCACGCCCCCTTTTCCGCAACAAAATCAGCAGTATCAGCAGAATCAAAGGAATCAGCAGAACCAGCAAAACCAGCGAAATGAGCCGGATCAGCAGTATCCAGTGACTAGTGCACCGGGAAGGTTGGATTTTGTGACTCCGATTCCGATCATTCGTTTCGATAAGGTGCAGTCGAATGATGGGAGCTACAAAGCCAGGTAATGAATTTAATTGAATTGGTTTTCAACAAAATACATGCATTCAATGTACATTTATACACAGCATACATAATGGAATAATAATAAGTTCACATATATAGCTTTTTCAATTATTGAAATAGAAATAATTCCATGATAACCTCTTCTTCACATTTCTATGTTTAAAACACCACAACTTTTTTAGTTTAAAACACCACTTAGCTTTTTTGTAGTTTATACACTGTTTTGCCTCGTATCTTAACTACAACAAAGTTATAATGAAGTTTTTGTCATGAAAAAGAACATCAATAATAGATTTTATTCTCATTTTCATGAAAGTAAAGAACCACATGAAGTAGCTGCATACAGACCAATTTCATTGTTACCTGTGTTATCAAAGTTGTTTGAGAGGATATTATTGAGTAGACTCAAGCCAATAATTGAGAGAAAGCAATTAATTCCTAATCATCAATTTGGTTTCAGAAAAAAACACTCCACAATTGATCAAGTACATAGGATAGTTAATATAATAGAGAAGAGCTTGGAAGAAAAAAAGGTTTGTTCAGCAGTTTTTCTCGACATAGGGCAAGCTTTTGACAAAGTATGGCATGAGGGACTTCTTTATAAACTGAAGAAAATGCTTCCTAAGCAATTTACAGAAATATTGCAATCATTTGACAGGAAGGTACTTTAGAGTCAAATATGAAGATTCATATTCTGATCTAAGAGAGATAAAAGCAGGAGTTCCGCAAGGAAGTGTTTTAGGACCAGTCCTTTATCTTCTCTTCACTAGTGATATCCCTAATTTGGAGGAGAATACCACAGCCACGTTCGCAGATGACACCGCCCTACTAGCAGTAGACAGTGATGTTGGTATTGCAACAGCGAAGCTTCAGAGATCTGTCAACAAGATACAAGACTGGACCAAAAAGTGGAGAATGAAGCTCAATGAGGAAAAGTCGATTCATGTTAACTTCACCAACAAGAGAGCTGTGTCAATGGAAATCAACATCAATGGAATTAATATACCACATGAAAATCAAGCTAAATACCTAGGTATGACTCTTGATGCTAAGCTTCGCTGGAAAGAGCATGTCAAAAAGAAAAAAGAAGAACTGAACATAAAATACAAGAAATTCTACTGGCTTATTGGAAGAAACTCATCACTTTCAATACCAAACAAATTGCTCCTCTACAAGCAGATCTTCAAACCTGTTTGGACCTATGGAATACAACTATGGGGCTGCACCAAACAGAGCAACGTCACCATCATACAAAGATTCCAGAACAAGGTGCTCCGAAACATCGTTGATGCTCCCTGGTATGTGCGGAACAGCGACATCCATAGGGACCTGGGAGTCAACATGGTATCCTGTGAGATTCAAAGGTATGCAGAAAGTCATGAAGAACGGCTCCACCAACACACGAACGTCGAAGCAATCCAGCTGCTAGACAACGGAGGGTTGGTGCGGAGACTGAAAGAAGGAAACCATTTGAATTGGTGTGCAGTGAAAGTGGTGTCTAGTGAAAAAGCAGAGCAGTGATTGAGTGAAATCTAGCTTAAGTAGTACAGTTAATAGATGTACATAATAATTATTAGTAGGTAGCAGTAAGAAATTCTAAAGAGAGTTTCACTGTAGTCCATATTATATACAATTAGTAAATTAGGTTTGATAAAATTTGCTCATTAGTCTCAAGACTAGATAGCAATAGTAATGTGATTAAAAAAAAAAAAAAAAAAAAAATTTTCATGAATTGTTGGTGAACCCACAAAAAGGTCGTTATTTCAAACACAGCTGTCCTTCATTGGGTTCCCAAGATTCTATATTGAGCGCCCCTCCCCAAAGATTTCAAAGAAGAAATTTGTGATCAACAACCACCTTCCCCTACAAACTGCGGAGAATGCAATTATTCACCTCTGAATTTTTGTCATTGGGTCTAACATAGTTGATGATCAAATCATTCCCAAAATTTTTGGCAAATATTTTACGATCGGAATAAGTCTTTGATTTCTCTTAGGAATACATGAGAAACCATTCTTATTCAATGATACGGAATTGAGTAATCATACAAGAACTAAATTAATACAAGAATATCAAATTAATCCAGTGATCCAGTGTATTTATTTGAAATTTTTATCACAGTTATGCGATCTATTGATCCATAGACATATTCAATAAATATAACTCAAAATGAATCCCATATTGATGAGCTAACACACAATATACATTGGATTAATTTGATTTTTTTGTCACAGTTACGAAACAAGCAATCTATTGTTCTATAGACATATTCAATAATTATTACTCAAAATGAATCCCATATTGATGAGCTAACACACAATATAAATTGGATTGATTTGATTTTTTTGTCACAGTTACGAAACAAGCAATCTATTGTTCTATAGACATATTCAATAATTATTATTCAAAATGAATCCCATATTGATGAGCTAATACACAATATACATTGGATTAATTTGATTTTTTTTGTCACAGTTACGAAACAAGCAATCTATTGTTCTATAGACATATTCAATAATTATTACTCAAAATGAATCCCATATTGATGAGCTAACACACAATATAAATTGGATTGATGTTAACTTCACCAACAAGAGAGCTGTGTCAATGGAAATCAACATCAATGGAATTAATATACCACATGAAAATCAAGCTAAATACCTAGGTATGACTCTTGATGCTAAGCTTCGCTGGAAAGAGCATGTCAAAAAGAAAAAAGAAGAACTGAACATAAAATACAAGAAATTCTACTGGCTTATTGGAAGAAACTCATCACTTTCAATACCAAACAAATTGCTCCTCTACAAGCAGATCTTCAAACCTGTTTGGACCTATGGAATACAACTATGGGGCTGCACCAAACAGAGCAACGTCACCATCATACAAAGATTCCAGAACAAGGTGCTCCGAAACATCGTTGATGCTCCCTGGTATGTGCGGAACAGCGACATCCATAGGGACCTGGGAGTCAACATGGTATCCTGTGAGATTCAAAGGTATGCAGAAAGTCATGAAGAACGGCTCCACCAACACACGAACGTCGAAGCAATCCAGCTGCTAGACAACGGAGGGTTGGTGCGGAGACTGAAAGAAGGAAACCATTTGAATTGGTGTGCAGTGAAAGTGGTGTCTAGTGAAAAAGCAGAGCAGTGATTGAGTGAAATCTAGCTTAAGTAGTACAGTTAATAGATGTACATAATAATTATTAGTAGGTAGCAGTAAGAAATTCTAAAGAGAGTTTCACTGTAGTCCATATTATATACAATTAGTAAATTAGGTTTGATAAAATTTGCTCATTAGTCTCAAGACTAGATAGCAATAGTAATGTGATTAAAAAAAAAAAAAAAAAAAAAATTTTCATGAATTGTTGGTGAACCCACAAAAAGGTCGTTATTTCAAACACAGCTGTCCTTCATTGGGTTCCCAAGATTCTATATTGAGCGCCCCTCCCCAAAGATTTCAAAGAAGAAATTTGTGATCAACAACCACCTTCCCCTACAAACTGCGGAGAATGCAATAATTCACCTCTGAATTTTTGTCATTGGGTCTAACATAGTTGATGATCAAATCATTCCCAAAATTTTTGGCAAATATTTTACGATCGGGATAAGTCTTTGATTTCTCTTAGGAATACATGAGAAACCATTCTTATTCAATGATACGGAATTGAGTAATCATACAAGAACTAAATTAATACAAGAATATCAAATTAATCCAGTGATCCAGTGTATTTATTTGAAATTTTTATCACAGTTATGCGATCTATTGATCCATAGACATATTCAATAAATATAACTCAAAATGAATCCCATATTGATGAGCTAACACACAATATACATTGGATTAATTCGATTTTTTTGTCACAGTTACGAAACAAGCAATCTATTGTTCTATAGACATATTCAATAAATATAACTCAAAATGAATCCCATATTGATGAGCTAACACACAATATACATTGGATTAATTCGATTTTTTTGTCACAGTTACGAAACAAGCAATCTATTGTTCTATAGACATATTATTCAATAATTATTAGTCGAAATGAATCCCATATTGATGATTCAATACACAAAACACACTGGATTAATTTGATATTATGTTCTTCTTGCAGTTACTGGACAGACAATCTATTGTTCTATAGACAATATTCATGTTCAATGATTATTACTCAAAATTAATTGCATATTGATGAGCTAACACACAATATACAGTAGATTAATCTCATATTTTTTTCGAGACAGGCAATCTATTGTTCCATAGACTTGTTCAGTAATTGTACATGTGAATAATTGAACTACAGATGAATTGCATAATTTATTGATGAGTCTATGAACAAAATACATTGGATTAATTGTGGTTTTTTGTGACAGTTACGAAACCGGCAACAACATAGTAGCCGAAGAGACAGGATTCCTGAAGAACGTCGGAATTAAGGACGAGGAAGCTCTGGTGCAGCACGGGTCGTACTCGTACACGGCGCCGGACGGATCACTGATCACGGTCACGTACACGGCTGACGAGGGGGGCTTCCGTGCCGAGGGCGCTCATCTGCCGACTCCGCCCCCTGTTCCCCCTGAAATCCAAAAATCACTCGACATCATTTATGAACAGATAAGACTGGATGCTGTGAGTATTATTAGTATTCAGACGAAATAATTATAAATAGAAAACCTTTTCTTGAGGAACCTGATTCCATTTCCCTTAACAAAACAATAGACTTTTAAAATCATGAATACATTAAAACTCAATTTATTTCATTGACAATCACAAATCATAATTATAATATATGATATGATTGGGAGAAGACAACAGGCATGTCTTCAATGACTGTCGTCGTCGGCTGCTGAAGTTTACGCACAAACTAAAACGTATACCTTCACTAGTAAATGACAGTGAAAGTGACCGGTACAGTGAAAATATAATTCCCATACGTTCGAATAGGACTATTCATACTCGCAAGTCCGTGCTGAGTGGAAAAAGTCCAATCAGAACTCATTTGAATCATATTTTCACTTTCACTGTCACTGATTTGTGAGAATTCAGCTTTATCATATTTGATGCAATAAGTTGAAAAACCAAGTTCCTTGAAGAGGCTCTGGAAATAATTGGATCTCATTCTCAATGCATGAATTTGTTTTCGTAAACGGGAATTTATCGTAGAAATATGATTTGATTGTTAGCCAGTGAGGTCACATAGGGCTAAGGAGTTATTAGCCCTGAATTCCAATTTCCAATTTGTAGAGATTTGAGTGAAATATTTTTGTTTTAAATTAGTTTAGTTTAGTTATTAGTTTTGAAGTGAAAATTGGAATTTTTGAAATTGGATTGGTGACAAAAGAAATCATAATATAAAACCTCATTCTTATACTTTTTGTGTAGTTGAGAAGTTGATATTGTGGTAATTATTCATATTGAATGAAAAAGACTAAGAAATTGTCAAAAACCACAGATTTATTGATACTCAGAAAGATCGGTTTCGGTTATTACACCATTGTCAATCTCTGATAAACTGTTCATCAGAAACCGAAACCGGTCTTTCTGAGTATCAATAAATCTGTGGCTATTGACAATTTCTTAGTCTTTTTCATTCAAACTTCATTCTCTTTTGAAACTTTTATTTGTAAAAATTTGGGAGAAGACAGTTTTGGGCTATGCCTGTTGTCTTCTTCCAATCATATCATATTGCAATTATGATTTGTGATTGTTAATGAAATAAATACTGTAAATAAATCCGAATTGATTTTTGCTCAGATGAGAAGAACATATCAATTTAATCCAGGTCTATCTTATTCAATGGAGTACTATTAATCTATTAGTGCTATTAGCTATATTGTTAGTGTTGTCGCAGAGTTGGAATAGTGTAGACGTGAAAACGTGTAGAAACTGCCATATGAATTACTGGGCTGTGCTCGCTCAAGAATAATAAAGATAGTACTATACTATAATACTATAAACTATCCTAGGGATGTGCAAAAGTCTGAATGCTCCACCAAATTTGGGCGAGTCTTGATTGAGTCAACTTTGTCTGATAGAAATTGAAAGCATATGTAATATTCTTATTGATTATTTCTTGTTATAAATATCAATTCGTCACAATTGTTGAACTTTTTTTGTCTGATAAAAATTTAAAGCATGAAATATTCTTATCGATAATTTTCCGTTACAAATATCAATTCGTCACAATTGTTGAACTTTTTTTGTCTGATAGAAATTGAAAGCATGTTATATTCCTATTGATAATTTTTTGTCACAAATATCAATTTGTCACAATTTTTAAACATATTTCCCTTTTTTCAGGAAAGAGAAGCGAGAGGGGAGAAGAGGCCAGACTACAATCAAGATGGTGACAACTATCCCACCCAGATAAAATTAAGGAAATAAATTATTGATCTCTAGTTTTAGTAATTTTATAAATAAAATCTGGAAACTATGTGGTTTGGCTATCATTGACACCCTTCACGCCATCGTATTCTATAAGAGTTCACGTTATCTATTACCATAGATCAACACTATACTATAGTCAACCGCACAAAAATAGTCCGATAGAAATTGGATCGGGTGAGTCCCTTACACACATCAAAGGCTTCACCAACTCATGAGATGTAATAATATAATAGTATCTCAAGTCATATGGACGGGAAGGGGCCTTTTGCAGGCGAGAATGATGTTATGTTGCTCGGCTAACGCCCCGACTAGAATTCCATTCGAGCACTGCAAAAGACATTCACGTCCAAGTAACGTACACTATTTTTTGTCATAAAAATCTGAAGAAGAATTATTGAGGAATAGAAAACATTACCTGTTTGTGCTGAAGCTACTACATGCTTTCTATAAACATAACCTAGTTTACAAATTCTGAATCAGGAATTTTGTGGAAGTTTACAAAACTTCCACCTGGAGCGCTTGTCACGTGGTATTTTAGTACCATAAAATATTTTGAAATGAACTGGTGAATTTTAATAGAATTATAAAATGGAAAAGAAAGATAACCTAGTCAAAGAACCATTCAAATAAAACCGAATATTGTTAGCGATAAAAGAGTAATCATTTTATCTAAAATGATAAGGAAGAACATGCATAACTGTGATTCAACAACTAATGAGAATCCATTGGCAGAATTAAAAATTATAAAGCGGCTTATTTATTATTGGCAGATTATAAAAAATAAAAGTTTGCATGTACATTAAGGTTAGAATCATTTGTTTACACTTTTAAATGAATCAATCGATCTAGAATAAATCGATAGTTATTTGAATCAATACCCAGCGAATCAGCTGATTGTTCGATCAAACAGTATAGGTTGAATTATAAAAATTTACTCACAAAAGATGTATTATATATATACTAAGGAAGGTTTATGTATAGAAATACGGACAATTATTATTGCTGTATAAATATTTATTATAATCTAAAAAGCGCGAAAATCCAGAGTTTACAAAACTCATATAAAAAACTAAATGTATATTGTTTGTTAACATCGTATATCGCGATTTATTTATGAAAATAGTTTAAGATAATCACTCCATATATTTATATAAAAAACTTTTATTTTTTTTTCTATTATAAAGTTGAAGAAGCCCTGATTCTGAAGCACCCAATTGTATTGAGTTTGTTAAGTTAAAGGCCAATCAGAGAGAAGCTTACAAATCATTCAAGGAAGAGATAAAATTTTTCTGAAAACCACTTTCTTCTGTTTGTGATCTTGACCTGAGAAGATGCACATGGAGTTTAGGATTCTTTCTTCCTTTAAATTTTAAAATTATCAAGCCAACCCCTTTTTTAAATGTGAAATATTTGTAATTAATGTTAAATTATCTGTGAACTCAGTGTTGTTGAAGAGTTCGTAATTTGTAATCAATTCCCATAAATATATCTTTAATTCAGAGAGAAATCTACAAGAAATCTGGACCACGCGCGAGCCCAGCAGAGACGAAAGGGACCTGCATAATTAATTTTTGGAAATAATTAATTCATTCCACGGGACCATCAAGAACATCATTAATGTGAGTGGTAGATCAAACGAGCTCGTTATAAGGCCTTTCTATGCATAGTTGGGGAATTAATCAAAGCGCTATACAAATTAACTTAAGTCAAGAAAAATTCGCAACGTGTTGAGTGCTATCACATAGTTTATGAGAACGTTTCATGAATTTATTTGATATATGTAGGAAGCTTACTTCCATGCATGGCACGAACTCATTAAAAGCCCTGAGATCTCATGTTTGAATATTAATTTATTAATTATTATTTTTGCTAATTGATCAAAATATGTCATATCAAATCTATAAACCGAACAGGTTTTAATTTGTAGAATTCCGAATTGAACCAAGTCCATGCATCAGTATTGAATATAATATATTTATAGTCTTTAAAGCTCACTATTGTGATTGCTAATAAACCTTGTGATAATTATCCAAATATTATAGAAGAATTTATTTAAAGAAAATTATAGATATAGGAAAATTTTATATATATTGTTTTATGGGAATATATTTTGTGTTTTATGTCAGCATACAAAATCATAGAATTTTTTATTATATCCTAACTCATATCGTGATATACAGTTTGAGCTGTCTTGGTACCAAGAAATATTCGTCTGCAGCATATAAAATTAGTAAATCACTTAATATTGATCTTATTAAGAGCACTCAGTATTTATCATCCTTTGATGATATTCAAACTAGTCCGCCAGAAAAAACGTATTGATAATTATATTAATAAGGTTCCAGTTATATCATATAAGGATCCAGAGAACTTCAAGAACTGGCGTTGTAAGTTCTAAGGAGTTTCAGAAGGATAAATTGGTGTATACCTGTATTCATGACAAGCGTTTTAAGGATCAACTAGAAAAAACCATAGTTGGTCTTTATTATTCTCTATTGTGTGCATGGTTACTGATAATCAGTCATCAACTATCCTTTTGTATTAGTGTACTATCAGCTAGTATTAGTATAATATATGTTGTAGATCATAATAATTATTTTAGATGGAATTACCAAGAAATCGAGACGAGCTAGAAGTATCAGTCTCAGAAAACAACTCACAGAATTCTCTATCATAAGGGAATACATCATACAGACAATGAAGAATGTTTTTCATCACAATATTCATCGTCTATCAAGTTCATTATTCATCGTAGTTCATGGAGACTCAACTTCCAACATCAATGGATAACGTTAGAAACATCTTCTTTCGAAAACTTTATTTAAGTTGTTTTAGAATATTCATAGACGCCAAACTCCCATTACTGGAGGAGGTCTAACTATGTGGGAACAAGTAATATCATAGAGAATATCAGATTCTTCTGTGCAAAGAAACTTTCATTATTCGTCTATGGTTATATTATAATGGGTATATTGAATTATTAAGCAAATGAGACAATTGGAATGATAGGGTAAGGTTTGAGTTCATTCATCAAGAGATGAAGTAGTAGGTAATAACATAGAGAAACAACAGCGTAAGTAGATATCCCAAGGTATAGGGCGTTTATGTCACAACTCTTACTGTTATCTCAAGCCGATTACTGTCGATTATATATGGAGGAAATTGGAAAATTACTGAGAATCAGATACAATACGCTAGTTATTTTCCAGGCAGAAGGTTCGTTATCTGTTTATAATCATGCAGCTCGAATATATTATATTTATAAAAGATTCCCCAAAATGCATGATTCTTCTTTCGGCAAGTTAGTGATCCGTATTTGAACTAAGTGAGTATAAATACAAAAAACTGAACCAAAGTTCATGGAAAGAGGTCTGATGTTAATTTTTGAGAAGACACAATATGTCTCTCCATATTTTACATTTGGCCAGGCATTTGAAAATCAAATTTTATTTGATTTGGAGAACCTTATCGCTGGGTAACCTGAATAGTTTAATTTCGTCAGTGAATTGACGATTATTATGATTTTTATAGGTCAGCAATAGCCTCTTTTTTCAAAAAAAACCATATAAGAATACTTAAATGAAAAGTAAACAAAATTTGATATAAATATCAATCAGTCATATTTATTTATTCGTTGATATAATTACAAATCATATGATCGGGATAGAACAACAGGTATAGCCCAAAACTATTCTGTTCCCAAATTTTGATAAATAGTAAAATCTCCGAAAAAATAGGTTATGTTCTTACTGAGGAAATTCAAAGACGCACAGAAAATCATACTGAGGCAGGATGCTGCAAATCATTTACCTCCTCCTGTAGACTTGGTACAGCTCAAAGTCTTTAGGAAGAGGCTTGAACACGCAGCCAAATTGATGCTTTCTAAAACGTTTGTTTACTTGCTGTTGGCCTTAGCCTGATCTGATTAACAGCTAAAATCTTATTAGTGTGAATTATATAGTTTTATGTGAGGTCCAAGTGAAAATCACAGTATTTGATCAACATTGCTGGTGTTGCTATCCTTGTCTATAATTCGACGAAGCATATATAGCGCTGTCCTTTTCTAGTTCTGCAACGTTGCCAGATCGTTTCTCAACAGTGTAGAAAATAGATTAATTCTGACAAAATATATTCAATATCAGTTATGGAAATTCATTATTAAGTCATTGAAAATATATTTTTTGGCGAATAAAATTGATCAACAAGAACGAACAGTATTGAAATTACATTAGATATACCGGTATCAGATATCCCCCATAGAAGGCAGTGACAAGGCAGAGAATCAGCAATGCTGATCTTTCTTAACATTGTCATTTTGAGGGTCCGGATGGACGGGGGTCGAGTGTCCACAGTTCGGATATTCGAGATCCGAGACGGCCAGCAAGCAGCAAGCTCATTGGTTCCAATCTGATTAGATCAGATGACCCTCTGAGTCAACGGAGTCACGATGACATCAACTCCTCTTCCTCATCATCTTCTTATTCTGCCAGTTCTCAAAGAATTAAAACATACTATTAACATTAGGTACCTCTTACCATAAATACATATTATATTCTATTCTTCTCCTTGTTCTACCTTTCCTAAATTTTTTTAGGCCTATATTCTCTTCCCATTTTTTACCTCATCTCCTCTCTCTCTGATCAGTTGTCTATCGTGGATTGTGAATGTTATGTAGTGCTAGCAGGTAACTCTCGCGTAGCAAGTATATCAGTATAGTGTAGTATTTTTTTAAATTATAATATTTTAGGGAATATAAATGAAATAATATTGAGTCTCGCACCAAAATGAACAGTGGTGTCATGACCTCTATCTATGAGCCTTAGTACAGCTAATGCTACTATACCAGCAATAGTTATAATATAATTATCATTGTAGGTATAGTTATGATACAGCTCACCCCATCTGTTGATAACTTCTTGAAACAAAACAGTTCTTAGGAAGTTTTCTTGTATTCCACCACTTGTTGCGCCACTGCACAAGGCGACTTCGGATAACGACAGAGAAGGATAGAATGAACAGAAGAAGAGAGGACTAGAGAAGGATGGGATCCTTTCTCCTTTGAGTAATCACAGTGATATTGCTTCAAGAATCCACCAATAGATAGCGGTGGCTGTAGTTCAGCTAGACAGAGACTATATGGATGGTCTATAATATTATTACAGTTCACTGTAGATAGCTGGACAGCGATTATAGTGAGGTCCACGTTATAATGACATTATTTGATCAACTATGTTATTGATATCCTTTTTTGTCATTCGACAAAGCAGATAGCGCTATCTTCTTCAAGCTCCGCAACGTTGAAATAAATGTTGGAATTCTGTTATTTGTGAATTGAAAAATATACTCTTCAGATAAATAGAATATAATTGATCATTTTAACAAGGATAAACAGTTAATATTACTCTAGATATACCAGTATCAGCTACCCTCTATGGAGGACAGGGGCAAGGCAGAGAATCAGTAGCGCTGTTCTCCTATTTCTCACCACTGCCATTATAACTTGTACTTTATTATAATATATATTGAAATGTACTTGGCGAACTTGTCCATAGTATAGCAGTATTTTTATTTTTCTATATTGAGCTTTGAACGACATAATATCAATATCCTCATAGATCACAATACTACTTTCCAATCGAACAATTGTTTTCCATTGGATAATGCTTCATTGGACATCTCTCAACTTTTCATGGAAAATCACGAGCCACCATAACCCTCTTCGATACCTGATCATCGATAACTTGAATAATGAAAATGAGATGTTCAAATGAAATGAAATATTAATCTATTAAAAAAGAATTAATAGTCTATAATTTGATTATTTTGATACGTATTCTTCCTTTGTAGCATTTGTTGATAAAGCTTTGCTGCTATAAGTTTGAGCCTGGAAACGATTGTCATAATTATTATCAAATAAATATGTACTATCATTTGCGGGAAGAATCAACAGGCTGAAGCCCAAAATTGTTACTATTCCAATTTATATAATTTCAGTTCGAAAATTATTTCTATCCTTTTTTCACTTGATGACTTTGTAAATCTACAGTCCATTAAAATCAGTTAGGTAATCATATAAATTGAATTTTTGTTGATTTTGATCATTTTCTTCTTCAAATACGTCGTTGTTCATTTATTAAATCACAATATTAATAAATATCCATGGGTGCATCGGAATGAGCATTTGAAGTTACACAATTGTTTTTTCTTCAGAAATGAATGAGTACTCGTATCATCTGATAAGGAACAGCTACTAACGTCCAACAACGTTATGACTAGGACTTAGGCGTCCAAGGGAAAGATGGATGGATATGTGGTTTCCAACAGGCAGAAATGCCTAAACCATGGAAGGAACAATAACAGTATCTGTGATTGTGATGTCTATTTATCGAGTTGCAAATATCGACAGTAATTATTTTGCACCTCGAAATATTGTCTCGACCTGATTAGAGACTGACGTCAACTTATATTGCAAAAACTACTTACAGTTTTCATTATGTTGCTAAATTCAATAGTACTGTATCCTCCCAATGCCGCATTATTCTTCATATTCTCCTCTACTACTGACTCTCACAAACTCTCTCTCTCTCTCTCAATTTCAATTCTCTCCCATCAATTCGATCTTCTGTCCAGTTTAGGAAAATAACATAATAACATCCATGAATATCCCACACAAAAATTGCATCATTTAGCGGTATTTTGAATGAAGTTAGGCTGCTGTTTTATCCAATGACCTCACCTAACCACTGCGTGAAATGCTAAACTAGAAATCGCTAACTGAATTCAGCGTAAAGGTTGTGTTGTTATTTTGTAGTGAGATCCACTTCAAACTAGCACCATCTCCCTAACAAAACATTAATACTCACCATTCAATCAATACTGACACTTGCACTCAATCTCAGTGTAGTACAATCATTTCCCTTCTCACTTCAAAGACTACAAAATATATGGAGAGGTCACATCTCTCGTTTTATTATCACATTTTTAACACTTCATCTTGATAATAATAATGATGATGATGATGATGATGATGATAATGATGATGATTTCCCCGCCTATCTGTCGTAAAGTTCAAGGACATGAAGAACGGTGAGATTTGTTCGTCGGTGAATTTCTCAATATTTTTGGAGTAACGGATTTGATTTATTGAAGGATTTGATGACGGAGGATTCATTAAGAAATATCAGTGGCATATTTCGATGCGTGTGTTGGTGGTATGCAATGTATGGGAGATGAGATTATTTAGTTTTGTTCGGTATCAACACGTGAAGAAAGGTATGTTTCCACGTCTAAGGACTTAGTTCTCTTAGGCCTTGTCTAAAGAAGAGAAATTATCAATGGGTCAATTGAATGAGACGAATTCAATAATGAGTTGTCAATTACTATCCTGTTCTACTCCTGTTTTGAACGGTTTCATCAATGCATAATAATTATACTTTTACTAATACACATGTTCCATTCACTAATGCACATTATCCCATGAGTCATGTTTGTATGGAGGATTATTTCCAGGTATTCCAATAGGCTGTTTTCTATATTAATGAAAGCGAAATGGCACTCACTCACTGACTGACTCACTCACTCGCAGAACTAAAGAATCTGGTGTGGCGCACTCACACAACTTTCCTTGTCGTTATGAAAATTTATCACCTCACGCTAGTGTTCCCGCGCATAACAGTATACTATTCAGAGAGACAAGACAATAACACTGGAGACACACGAAGTCTGCTATTTGTTCATAGTGGATAATTCAATAGAATCAACAGTTGCCAACAGTTTGCAATTGAAATAATAACATTTTCTCGAATTTCGAGCTTATTTTCAATTTTAAGTGAAAACGTTACTCAACATTAATTGTAGAGATTTTCATGCTTAATCTTTTCCACTTAGAATTCTTTGTTTAAATTGTATCTGAAGCCTGATACTTGAGAATTTAGAATCAAACTTTGCATAGATGGGGCGGAGCTCCTGCAATTTTTACAGATATGAGACTTGTGGCAGTTGATAAAGCTCATCAATGACTATTTTAGGTATAAATTTGATCAAAATCGTTGGAGCCGTTTTTGAAATAATCGCGAAAAACCCTGTTTTTGACAACATTTTCTCAATTTTAGCCGCCATCTTTAATTGAATTTGATCGAAATTGTTCGTGTCGGATCCTTATAGGGGAAGGACCTTAAGTTCCAAATTTCAAGTCATTCCGTTAATTGGGAGATGAGATATCGTGTACACAGACGCACATACACTCATACACACACACACACACACACACCACACACACACACACACCACACACACACACACACACACACACACACCACACACACACACCACACACACACACACCACACACACACACCACACACACACACACACACACACACACACACACACACACACACACACACACACACACCACACACACACACACACACACCACACCACACACACACACACACATACAGACCATTACCAAAAACCACTTTTTGGACTCAGGGGACCTTGAAACGTATAGAAATTTAGAAATTTGGGTACCTTAATTTTTTTTGGAAAGCAATACTTTCCTTACCTATGGTAATAGGACAAGGAAAGTAAAATCTACCGGACCAAAAACGTTCAAATTTGGTAGGTATGTTCAGTTGATTCTTTAGAGGCGCACTAAGAACGGATTTGGAAAAATTTCCAAAGATACGCCCAAAATCTGCGTTTTCCCAGCGTTTTCTCAGCTTTATCGAGAACAAATGAACAGAAAATGTTCAAATTTACTACAGAAGCTCAGCTATGGGGTGTAATAATGTTGTGTTGAAAGGAATTTGCAATAACGTCAAAGATACGCCCAAAATAAGCTCAGCGAGGGTGTAATAATGTTGTGTTGAAAGGAATTTGCAATAACGTCAAAGATACGCCCAAAATAAGCTCAGCTAGGGTGTAATAATGTTGTGTTAGAAGGAATTTGCAATAACGTCAAAGATACGCCCAAAATAAGCTCAGCTAGGGTGTAATAATGTTGTGTTGAAAGGAATTTGCAATAACGTCAAAGATACGCCCAAAATAAGCTCAGCTAGGGTGTAATAATGTTGTGTTAGAAGGAATTTGCAATAACGTCAAAGATACGCCCAAAATTAGCGTTTTTCCAGCGTTTTTTTTTTTTTTTTTGCTTCTTCTCAGATTTATCGAGAACAAAATGAACATAAATTGTTCAAATTTAGTACAGAAGCTAAGCTAGGGTGTAATAATGTTGTGTTAGAAGGAATTCAAAATAACGCCAAAGGTTCGCCAAAATTAGCATTTTTCTCAGCTTTTCTGCGTTTTATCAGTACTTTGACTTTCTGATGGAATGGAGCATGCTCAAATTAAAAATGCAGGCGAGCGAAGCGAGCCTGAAGGTTAGTACTTAATACTGGAGAGGTGAATATCGATTATTCACCACTATAAGTGGAACACCATTCAGAGAAGACTTCTTTGATTGATTTTGATGAAATTCAATCATTATTAAAATAGAACAGCAGCATTTGTGCAACCGAGCCTTGGAATAGAATAGAATAGAATGAATGCCTTGGGGAGCGAAGTTAGGGCGCAGGTTGCCCTCTCTTACACTTAACACTCAAGTGGAGTATTCTAATCTAAATGGAAGAAAATATTTGAATATCGACACAATAAATTACACTGAATCCAAACACGTGAACGTAGGTTACACCAGTAGGTACTAAAGATTGTTGATAGATTGAATGATAAATTCAGTCACACTACAAGTACCTGCACGTCTAGAACAAATCACGTGATTAAGGCCACGAGAGTCAAGAGTTCAAGGTCAAGTGACAGTGAAGTCACCTGTGGTTCACTGCCATCTTGATCAATGGCCATTGATTGTTATCAGTGTACCGATCGATCAATGCTTATCACGTCCTCTGATCTGTGTATCATGATCAATGGTCAAGTACTGTCTGGAATAACTGAATCCACAGTTGAACATTTAGTATGGTATCAACTCTCATATTATTAGTATTGTGCTTCTAATTCAAGAGCAACTGCAAGTGATTGTGGTAATAGTTATTGAGTCTTACACTATTATCATAGTAGAGTATATTATTCAATTTCAATTTATTTATTCACACATACATTATACAAGTTTAGCAGAAATTATCAAAAAGAATACATGCAAACAACAACAATCACAATAAAACAGAATAAAAAGAATAGTGGTGCAAAAAGAAGGGTAAAGGATTGAAGGGTTTCTTCAACTATGGTTATTCATGTGAGCTAATATAGTGAGGTCCACGTTATAATGGCAGTGGAGAAAGATAGGAGAACAACGTTGCGGATCCTCTGTCTTGTCAATGCCTTCTATAGACGATAGCTGATACAGGTTATATTAACATATACTTGTAACAAATTTACAACCAGTCTCAGGTATCTCTTATCCACCCTTTTTCTGGTACATTTATCAACTATTTCCAGTTTCTATTTTGAAGTTGCGTACAGACATTGGAGCGTGAGCAGTACGCAAGATGACCGCGGGTCGCGCGAATCCGGTTCGCGCGCAATGAACTGACCAATCTCCCGCCGACCACAATGGAACGTGGCAAGCTCGTGCTCTCATCTCGATCACTGAATCTTTGTTCAAGGAAGCTTAGAGAATCCTGGAAGTCCAAGAAATCTTTAGTAAATCCTTGTTCAAGGAACGTGTGTTTGTCACGCAGCGCTTGAGTCTGTATGCAGCTTTAAGGGCCGGTTTTCGAGCTCGGGATTCAGCAAAGTTCTAGACTTTGAACAGCTGTAGTCAGAAAATTTGCTTTCCGAAACGGGGCGTAGTAGCAGTCCACGATCAAATTGAATTTCGAAAAACTAGAAAATTGAACACAAAATGAAAAAATCTTGTGTGGCGCACTCACTCAACTTTCCTTGCCGTTATGAAAATTGATCACCTGACGCGAGTGTTCCCGCGCATCTGAAGTCTACTATTCAAAGATTTGAGCCAGCTGGTGACAGGGCAATAACGCTGGAGACACACGAGGTCTGCTATCTCTTCATAGTGAATCATTTAATAGAATCAACAGTTGCCAACAGTTTGCAATTGGTTAATCACATTTTCTCGAATTTCGAGCATATTTTTAATTTTAGGTCAAAATGTTACTGAACATTAATTGTAGAGAATCTCATGCTCAATCTAATCCACTTGAAAGTTTCTGTTTAAATTGTATCTAAAGCCTGACAATTGAGAATCTAAAATCAAACTTTGAATAGATTGGGCAGATCCCTGAAATTTTTACAGATATGGGTCTTGTGGCAGTTGATAGAGCATATCGATGACTATTCCAGGTATAACTACTTTAATCAAAATCGTTGGAGCCGTTTTCGAGAAAATCGCAAAAAAAACCTGTTTTTGACAACATTTTCGCCATTTTAGCCGCCATCTTGAATCGCATTTGATCGAAATTGTTCGTGTCGGATCCTTATATTGTAAGCACCTCACGTTCCAAATTTCAAGTCAATCCGTTAATTGGGAGATGAGATATCGTGTACACAGACGCACATACACTCATACAAACACACACACACCACACCACACACACACACACACACACACACATACACACACACACACACCACACACACCACACACACACACCACACACACACACACACACACAACACACACACACACACACACAGGGGACCTTGAAGCTTGAAACTTATAGAAATTTAGAATTGGGGTACCTTAATTTTTTCGGAAAGCAATACTTTCCTTACCTATGGTAATAGGGCAAGGAAAGTAATAAAGAGAAAAAAGAGTGAAGTTTCAGCTATTTTGAATTATTTAGGAATGTTTTATTTCGTCAAGGAAAAACGTTCCCAATTTATTATAGAAATGAGAAGATGAAGATTATCATAAAAACTGAGACTACGCCCCGTTTCGGAAGTCAATTTTCTAACTCCAGCTGTTTAAAGTCTAGAACCACAGAATACAACAAAATTCTGTATTCTGTGCTAGAACTTGGCCAAATCCCGAGCTCGGAAACCGGCCCATTTTCAACCAATTATCAAATAGTTGTGTCACACTGAAGTGGATCTAAACCATGTAGCCTACCACGTATTAATGCCTCTCACGTTCAAATCGGTTGAATTATTCATTACAATAGAGAATTATGTTATCGAAGAAGCAATACTTCCTTCAATCAACAAGCATTTATTGATTCATGTTGAACATCTCCTGTTGATCTTCAAGAATGAAAAGGTACACCTGGAATTGATGCCTTGTTATGGCTTGGATCTTCTAAGGTTATGCTATTTTTTATGGTTATAGCTTATAACGGATCCCCAAGTATTCAATGAACATTCAATCACTGTAATGAGTAGCAATATTATTGTTTGAAGCATTCAATTCTTGTACTGTTTCATCAATTTATCGTGATTTTAATTATTTGAACACTAAACTGCAATTTTTTCATTTATATAATCATTAAATAACTGTTTATGATTGTATGGTTATGGTTATGGTATGGTTCCCAAGTATTCAATAAGCTTTCAATCACTGTGATGAGTAGCAATTATTGTTCGTAGCAGCCAATTTTTGTACTGTTTCATCAATTTATCGAGATTTTAATGATTTGAACACTTGAGTGCCGTTTTCTCATTCATACAATCATTATATAACTGTTAAATGTGGATTCATCAATGTATCTTTGAAGCAAGTCACAATATTTCGTAGTAGATAGATTTAAATCATGAGCTATCAAAACGACCATTAAAGTACAACTGCTCTGCTGTAAAGTACAATAATTAATTTCATGCATTCAAGTGGAAGCCAGCAAAGATTTTCTATAGTCAGGGAGTATTCTCATTCATGAGGGCTTCTGCATTCTGTAATCAATCTTATCTATTTATACATTAATAAATACAATATAATTCTCAAAACTATGAATGATTCTGGAGGGAACAACAGGCTTGAAGCTTAAATCTTACATGAATTTCTTAAAAAATCTTTGGAATTCGAGAAAGACCCGATTTTTCCTAAAAGCATGTCGATTCCCCCCAAACATTATGTTTTGTTGTTAATCAATAAACATAGTAGGACAATGAGAAGATAAGAACTAACTATAAAAATAGTAATCATGATGTAAATTTAATATACAAACATAATAGAAAATAATATTTCAAAATACAAGAAAATTTGGTTTCACAAGTTCTACTATGCTGGATATGACTGGAAAAATGCTCATCTATCCATTTATCTATTTACTTTAACCAATGCACAAATCGAATACATGATTAGAAAAGAACCAACAGACCATAGCCCAAAACTGTTCCTTTTCCGAATTTTGATAGTAGTAAGCCAATGTCCAAAAGGTAGGTTATGTTGCTTCACTTTGAATGATAAAAATGACAAAATGACTTCTTAAGGTGCGTACAGATTTTCGCTCTGCTCCGCAACCGAACGTCACTCCAGCAGAGCGATTGATGATCGACCGGGGAGCAAGAGTGGAACGCGAGAAGAGCTAACATCTCCCGTAACGTTCATGATCGGAGCGATTGGCGAGCGAGTGCTGAGCGTGCGCGGGGCGTGTTGGAGGTACCTTATATCTGTACGCACCTTTATAGAATGACAAAAATCAATTCAATAAATGGAATATCTTAATAAATATATTTTTCTGTATAACCATCATTGAATAGCATTTTAGTGGTATAATGAAATTATTTTTATACGTCACTGACGGACTTTTTCAATGTAATCGTTATCATTCACACTTTTCAGTATTTCAGATTTTCATTAATCAAACACATCAATGTTTCAACTCTCTATAGTAGCACACTCATATGAATGTCTGTACAAACGAATCATTATTTTACATTAATTATGTGATAAAACCTATTCTGATAAATTACAGATGAACTTTTATACTTTCCTCGCCCTATTACCTACTATAGGAGAGGAAAGTATTGCTTTTCAAAAAAAAACTATTTGATTCATAATGTTTTACACGAATTATGTGATAAACCTATTTTGATAAATTACAGATGAACTTTTTTCTTTCCTTGCCCTATTACCTAACCATAGGTAAGAAAAGTATTGCTTTCCAAAAAAATATTGATTCATAATTCCACACGAATTATGTGATAAACCTATTCTGATAAATTGCAGATGAACTTTTCCAAACTAATCATTGTCAACACCCCCACTCTTTAGATTCCTCCTCATTCATGAATCGAATAAGTGATTACATAACCTCATTTGGACTATTTTTATCAAAACTAGGGAGAGAAACAGTTTTGGGTTTATCCTGTTCATTCTCTCCCAAGCATTAATTTGATATTGTGATTGTGAAATCGAATAAATAAATGTACTCATCAATCTTTCAGCTGCTCATAGATCTACCACAGGTCTTTCCCCTTCCACACCCAACTATACTTCAGAGCCTCAAGGCTAGTTTTGTACTAAATTCTTCAACCCACATCAAAACACTGTCTGCGGTTAAACGATGAGCAACCAACACTGTCTCTGTTGTCATTTTTATTAGCAATTATGACTATTTCAGGCGTATTTCTTTCATTAATTAATATTTTTTACAACGAAGTAGACAGTTCTCTGTACTGACTCTCATTTCAAACATTCAGCATTGGTTAGATGGGAATGTTCTATGCTATTTATGAGGAGGACTGACAATTTGTAATGAACTTCTAATATTTTTTACAAAGAAATAGACAGTACTCTGTCGTGGGGACTAATTTTCAACTTGCAGCAGTACCCATGAATAACTTATAAGCTCTCCATTCAACCAATCCTGACAGTTTAAAGTGAATCTAAGTATAGAACAAACACACTAATCCGCGGATTCTAAGCGCGTTGAGAACAAGTTGGTCTGTCGAAATAATTAGCTGTTTCTCCACTGGAATTTTTATTGCACAAGCGATGGTGGTGTGATTCGTACTTTTTCAAGATGATAACGGATTCTGAGATTTTCAAATTTGATGCTTCTCTGGAGAATATTTTGGAATATCAATCTGCGTTTACACCAAAGCTAAAACAAATGTTAATGTTGTGTGAATGGTCCATATGTATTATTTTAATATTTATTACCAATAATATTTATTTATTTAATAACTTAATTTCCTATAGATTCTATTAGATTGAACGGAACTTGACAAACACATATGTTCATCATGTGTATGATAAGTTATGTTCAATCCAATAGAATCTATAAGAATTAAGTTATTAACATTTAGTTAATAGCTTTGGAGTAAACGCAGCTTCTCAGAAGAATACATTTTTAGGTGCAAATAGGGTAGACTAGGTATATTATAGACTAAATAAATCTAAATCTGTGCTTACAGTCATTGGTATAGTGAGGTCCACGTTATAATGGCGTGGAGAACGATGGGAGAACAACGTTTGCCGATCCTCTGTCTTGTCAATGCTATCTATACACGGTCTGATGTTTATTGATGTAACATAATAACTGTTCATTCTCGTTCAAAGTAGTCAATTTATCTCGGGCCACTCTCGTGTTTCAGATGGACACGTTAAGCCGTCGGTCCCGGCTGCCTAAAAAGCAGTCGTTAGGTCATGTCAGAGGCCCTGAAATTGATCAGTTGCGACCTGAAAACTCTGACACCAGACCTGAGCCAGCCAGGTCACACGATATTATTATTATTATTATCAATAACAAGCAAAAATTATATCTTTCAATAATTCCATAATAAACTTTCATTAGATGAAATATTTTTTTTATAATTATCATTCTACATTGTTAAAAGACAAGGATGGATAGATAGCGCTATCAGTTTTGTTGAATGATAGACAAGGATAGCAATACCATTGCTAATCAACACTGCCATTATAACGAGGACCTCACTTTTCATAGTTCAATACACATACTTTTGTAGTGTGGACACCAATATTAATATTGAATCTTCTATCTCTATCCAATAGAAAAGCTTACTCTGAAATGTTTGAGAAAAGGGACTTCAAAGTGCTGGAAGGTTTCAAAAAGTAAATAGGAATTTCCGCTCTTCAAAATAATTACTGTATTGTCTCTTTTCTGTATAGGGCTACTTGTAATATTGATATAAATAATATAACAAATCTCAGTACACTTTTTGAATTATTTTATCACAATATGTTTTAACATTGATGCCATTTTCAACTTGCAAAATGGCATCAATGTTGAAACATATTGTGCTAAAATAACTCAAAAAATTGCATAAATGGCATCAATGGCATTTCAACTTGCAAAATGGCATCAATGTTGAAACATGTTGTGCTAAAATAACTCAAAAAATTGCATAAATGGCATCAATGGCATTTCAACTTGCAAAATGGCATCAATGTTGAAACATGTTGTGCTAAAATAACTCAAAAAATTGCATAAATGGCATCAATGGCATTTCAACTTGCAAAATGGCATCAATGTTGAAACATGTTGTGCTAAAATAACTCAAAAAATTGCATAAATGGCATCAATGGCATTCAACTTGCTAAATGGCATCAATGTTGAACATGTTTGCTAAAATACTCAAAAAATTGCATGAATGGCATCAATGGCATTTCAACTTGCAAAATGGCATCAATGTTGAAACATGTTGTGCTAAAATACCTCAAAAAATTGCATGAATGGCATCAATGGCATTTCAACTTGCAAAATGGCATCAATGTTGAAACATGTTGTGCTAAATTGCAGATGACTTTTCCAAACTAATCATTGTCAACACCCCCACTCTTTAGATTCCTCCTCATTCATGAATCGAATAAGTTATTACATAACCTCATTTGGACTATTTTTATCAAAACTAGGGAGAGAACAGTTTTGGTTTATCCTGTTCATTCTCTCCCAAGCATTAATTTGATATTGTGATTGTGAAATCGAATAAATAATGTACTCATCAATCTTTCAGCTGCTCATAGATCTACCACAGGTCTTTCCCCTCCACACCCAACTATACTTCAGAGCCTCAGGCTAGTTTTGTACTAAATTCTTCAACCCACATCAAAACCCTGTCTGCGGTTAACGATGAGCACCAACACTGTCTCTGTTGTCATTTTTATTAGCAATTATGACTATTTCAGGCGTATTTCTTCATTATTAATATTTTTACAACGAAGTAGACAGTTCTCTGTACTGACTCTCATTTCAAACATTCAGCATTGGTTAGATGGGAATGTTCTATGCTATTTATGAGAGAGACTGACAATTTGTAATGAACTTCTAATATTTTTTAACAAAGAAATAGACAGTACTCTGTCGTGGGGACTAATTTTCAAACTTGCAGCAGTACCCATGAATAACTTATAAGCTCTCCATTCAACCAATCCTGACAGTTTAAGTGAATCTAAGTATAGAACAAACACACTAATCCGCGGATTCTAAGCGCGTTGAGAACAAGTGGGTCTGTCGAAATAATTAGCTGTTTCTCTCCACTGGAATTTTTATTGCACAAGCGATGGTGGTGTGATTCGTACTTTTTCAAGATGATCGGATTCTGAGATTTCAAATTTGATGCTTCTCTGGAGAATATTTTGGAATATCAATCTGCGTTTACACCAAAGCTAAAACAAAATGTTAATGTTTGTGTGAATGGTCCATATGTATTATTATTTTAATATTTATTACCAATAAATATTTTATTTATTATAACTTAATTTCCTATAGATTCTATTAGATTGAACGGAACTTGACAACACATATGTTCATCATGTGTATGATAAGTTATGTTCAATCCATAGAATCTATAAGAATTAAGTTATTAACATTTAGTTAATAGCTTTGAGTAAACGCAGCTTCTCAGAAGAATACATTTTTAGTGCAAATAGGGTAGACTAGGTATATTATAGACTAAATAAATCTAAATCTGTGCTTACAGTCATTGGTATAGTGAGGTCCACGTTATAATGGCAGTGGAGAACGATGGGAGAACAACGTTGCCGATCCTCTGTCTTGTCAATGCTATCTATACACGGTAGCTGATGTTTATTGATGTAACATAATAACTGTTCATTCTCGTTCAAAGTAGTCAATTTATCTCGGGCCACTCTCGTGTTTCAGATGGACACGTTAAGCCGTCGGTCCCGGCTGCCTAAAAAGCAGTCGTTAGGTCATGTCAGAGGCCCTGAAATTGATCAGTTGCGACCTGAAAACTCTGACACCAGACCTGAGCCAGCCAGGTCACACGATATTATTATTATTATTATCAATTAACAAGCAAAAATTATATCTTTCAATAATTCCATAATAAACTTTCATTAAGATGAAATTTTTTTTTTATAAATTATCAATTCTACATTGTTAAAAGACAAGGATGGATAGATAGCGCTATCAGTTTTGTTGAATGATAGACAAGGATAGCAATACCATTGCTAATCAAACACTGCCATTATAACGAGGACCTCACTTTTCATAGTTCAATACACATACTTTTGTAGTGTGGACACCAATATTAATATTGAATCTTCTATCTCTATCCAATAGAAAAGCTTACTCTGAAATGTTTGAGAAAAGGGAATTCAAAGTGCTGGAAGGTTTCAAAAAGTAAATAGGAATTTCCGCTCTTCAAAATAATTACTGTATTGTCTCTTTTCTGTATAGGGCTACTTGTAATATTGATATAAATAATATAACAATCTCAGTACACTTTTTGAATTAGTTTATCACAATATGTTTTAACATTGATGCCATTTTCAACTTGCAAAATGGCATCAATGTTGAAACATATTGTGCTAAAATAACTCAAAAAAATTGCTAAATGGCATCAATGGCATTTCAACTTGCAAAATGGCATCAATGTTGAAACAGTGTCAACATAAAACTCAAAAAATTGCATAAATGGCATCAATGCATTTCAACTTGCAAAATGGCATCAATGTTGAAACATGTTGTGCTAAAATAACTCAAAAAAATTGCCATAAAATGGCATCAATGGCATTTCAACTTGCAAAATGGCATCAATGTTGAAACATGTTGTGCTAAAATAACTCAAAAAATTGCATAAATGGCATCAATGGCATTTCAACTTGCTAAATGGCATCAATGTTGGAACATGTTGTGCTAAAATAACTCAAAAAATTGCATGAATGGCATCAATGGCATTTCAACTTGCAAAATGGCATCAATGTTGAAACATGTTGTGCTAAAATAACTCAAAAAATTGCATGAATGGCATCAATGGCATTTCAACTTGCAAATGGCTCAATGTGAAACATGTTGTGCTAAAATAACTCAAAAAATTGCATGAATGGCATCAATGGCATTTCAACTTGCAAAATGGCATCAATGTTGAAACATGTTGTGCTAAAATAACTCAAAAAATTGCATGAATGGCATCAATGGCATTTCAACTTGCAAAATGGCATCAATGTTGAAACATGTTGTGCTAAAATAACTCAAAAAATTGCATAAATGACATCAATGGCGTTTCAACTTGCTAAATGGCATCAATGTTGAAACATGTTGTGCTAAAATAACTCAAAAAATTGCATAAATGACATCAATGGCATTTCAACTTGCTAAATGGCATCAATGTTGAAACATGTTGTGATAAAATAACTCAAAAAGGGTACTGAGATTTTTATTTATATTCATATAAATATCGGGGCACCGAGCTTTGCTCGTTATTTTTATCTATTGATAAACATAACACAATTCTCTAAAATGATCGTGTTTATATTTCACAGCTGGCTATATGTCTTCTTATGAATCTCGGGGATGTGATATTTTGATTTTTCACATACTTACTTTTTTACTATCCACAGCTGTTTCAGCCAAGGAAGAATAATTATCCTTTTAATGTCGTTCAGCGAGTTTCCTCAAGGATGAGATCTAGTGCAATCGAATCTTTAAATCATAAACCTACAACGTTCCAAATTTCGTGAAAAATGGTTAGAGCCGTTTTCGAGATCTGTTTAGCATAAATAACGAGATATAAAAATAGCCAGATATAAAATAACCAGCTATAAAAATATAGAAATTACTCATTCAATATAATAGGATTACTGTATAGTTGTTTTACTGAACCTCCAAACACTTTGAGAAAAAATCATGTATTCAAACACATTCAAGCCATGAGAATTGAATATCATATATTATCTTAGTATCAACATAATAGTCTCAAATGCGTGGCTTCAAAGAAGGGTCGCGTGAGCTTATCCAATTAATAGTCACGGAAAAATAATAACAATACACCTCGAGGATATAAATTTATGGAGTTCTTTTTGAATAGATAATTGGAGTAAGAAAAAAATGTGTATACCGCTTAAAAATCTAGTTCGACAGACGTTGGTGAAAGTTTAGAAGAAGAGAGAACGCTTTCTTCATCAAGAAAAGGATGAATAGAAAGAAAGTGGTTGTGAAGGGAGAGGATGATGATGAGGTGGAGGAGGAGAAGTAGTAAGAGGAGAAGGTGGTGAAGGTGGAGGAGTGGAAGAGGAGGGGAGGTGGAGTATAGGAGGAGGAGTAGTTGTAGGAGGAGGAGGTGGATGAGGAGGAGTTGGAGAGGAGGAGAAGAAGAAGAAGAAGAAGAAGAAGAAAAGAAGAAGAAGAGAAGAAAGAAAAAAAGAAGAGAAAGAAGAAGAAGAAGAAGAAGAAGAAGAAGAAAAGAAGAAGAAGAAGAAGAAGAAGAAGAAGAAGAAGAAGGAAGATAAGAGGAAGACGACGACAGGGGAGGAAGAAGACAGGAGGAAAAGAAGAAGAAGAAGAAGAAGAAGAAGATGAAAAAGAGGTTGCGGCCAAGGTCATTACTCTTACATAACTCTTTCTTCAGTGATATTGTTACTAGAGGTACTGTTACTATATCTATTCTTGTTACTTAATTTGAGTGTTTTATATAACACTATTACTATATCGCGGTAGTATTCCAGACACTGGAACTAATTTGTGCTGTATATAGGAAAAAGTATTTCAATAAGATGCAACGTTATACTATTTAGAATCACGATTGTGAGATAAATGAATGAAATCATATTGTTCTCAATCTTGGTGAAGTATTGTGCATAGCTTACTGCACAGTTTTCAGATTGATGCTATAGAGAGGACTACGTTTTTATGGCTGTTTTCGATTAACATTGGTGTTGCTATCCTTGTTTATCATTCGACAACGCAGATGGGGATATTCTTTCCTTGCTCTGCAACGTTGCCGGATCGTTATTTAACATGTAGAAATGAAATCAACTCATCATCATCTTCACTACAGGAATAAGGTTTATTGATTAACCTGTTCCGGTACCCATCTCTTTCTTGGCCTCCCCACATCTCTCTTTCCAGTAGGTCTATAGTTTTGCACTTCAAGGGGAATTCTATCCAAATGACTGCACCAGTTGCGTCTATTTTGTATAATTCTTTCATGCAGAGGAGCAACCTTTCTTATATCAGTATTTCTGATTCTATCAACTCTAGTGCAGCCAAATACACTCCTTAGAAATCTCATTTCTGCAGCTTGAATTCGACTGTCAATTCTCCGTGTGTGAATCCAATTCTCACTTCCATATAGGATTGTCGGAACTGCAATAGTATAATGAAACTTCAGTCTCGTTTCTTGTCGTGTTTTATTTTTGAGGTGCCACATATTTTCTGGAACTTCGAAATTTTTTTATACATATCAATATCTGTTATGTTACCTCATTACCAAGATAGTTGAAATTTTAAACTTGTTCTATTACTTTTCCATTCAATTCTATTTTTGTTCTGATTGGATATTTTCCTTTGTAAGCCATTGATTTGGCTAATCAACTCTAGTGCAGCCAAATACACTCCTCAGAAATCTCATTTCTGCAGCTATGAAATGAAATCTAGCTGCAGAAATAAAATCAATCAACAAAATGTTTATCTTAATAATATGAGAATGAATGAATCAATCAATGATTGAAAAATAAATTTTCTTGACGAATTGAACATAATTATTACTTTTCTTAATAAGATTGAACAGTTAATATTACATCACATATACGGGTATAAGCTATACTTCATGGGAGGCAGTGAATAGGCAACGTTGTTCTCCTATCTTTTCTTCACTTTCATTATAACGTGGACCTCACCATAGTGGACAGAGATTCTGTAGCATAATTCTGGAGCTGAAATAGATCTGAATCGACTAGAGAATTGGAATCAGCTCGTGATTTTTTGTTCAGGCACATAAAAATCCTTGTCAATTATTGCACTCTTCATAGGTAATTTTCGTTTGTTGATTTTTTTCCTCTTGATGCTCCAACTTATAGAATGTCTAATCAAAGACAAGTTATATAAAAAATATCTCTACTCTATGGTCTAATAATAATTTTTTAACATGTCTAGAATTTTACATGAGTATAATTTGTGGATTTAAGTAAAATTTTTAATATTTTTTGTGATTGTGAAGGAAGATTTTGGTTGGATTTTTATTTTGAAATTAATTAATCTGATAAATCCAAAATTACTGTAGTACATCCATTTTTTGGACTTAAAATAGTGTGTGAATCAAGTTATTATTTTACATAACCTCTAGACCGTGTATTCCAAATTAAGGTTTAAAGCAGTTTTGGGCAAATGACTGTTGTTTTATGTATCTATTGTCTATGAATAATTGGGAATTACTTAAAAGAAGAAGAAGAAGAAGAAGAAGAAGAAGAAGAAGAAGGAGAAGAAGAACTAGAAGTGAATAACTTAAAATCACAATTCATCTATCAATGTATTACTGAACTGGATGGAACTCCATTTATTCAAGGACCGCTCAGCATGAGACAAACCAATACAATTTTCTCCAATATTGTTGAGAAACATGTGTAAAATTCCTTCCAATTTATATCCATGAGCACATTTCTTCACAACGTAAACTTATCATTTCTGTTCTAATATTATTTCTCCACATCCTAAACTCATCATTTCTGTTAGCAGATCTACCAAATACCCAGGCTTCATCAACTGAAAAACGAATTGGGGTTTTCCTCTATGACCACCACAGATATAGCCAATAAAAAACGCACATAAACTATTACAAATAGCGTTTTAATGTAAATTTCTACGGTAAAGATCAAAAAGACCCGTAGAATCCTTCCGAATTGTAAATTTCTGAATGTTTTGACGTAGTATTATTTACGTTCGACTGGAATCAATGAAGTCTGAAGTGATGGCAAAACGCTGGAAGTGGGAATATCAGCTATAGGGGAAAACGAAGAAGGAGACGCAAGAAGAAAAGAGGGAAATGATTTGGAGAAAGAGGGAAGAGTGGTGTAGAAAAGAGAGAATTGAAGATAATAGCCAATAAAAAAGATAAGGGATGAGAAAGAGGAGGAGAAGGAGTTGAAGAAGGAGCAGGAGGAGGAAGAGGAGGAGCAGTAGCAGAAGGAGGAGGAGAAGTAGAAAAATAAGAAGAAGAAGAAGGAAGAGGAGAAGAAGGAGAAAAAGAAAAAGAAGAAGAAGATGAAAAACGAAAAACTAGTAGAGAAAGAGTGGATAAGAAGATGACCCCTAGGATTGCAACAGATTGGATGACCATTTTCAGAACAGGTTTTCATAGTTATCTATTATAATACAAACTTCAAAGTCGTGTCAAGCTTATTCCACTATCACACTCAAACCACTGAAATCAATATTATATTCAATTTTCGATGACCGGATTTTTTGGAGTGAAAAAAAATATCAAAAATTCCAAACTCAAGAAACCTATAGTGAGGTCCACGTTATAATGGCAGTGGAGAAAGATAGGAGAACAACGTTGCCGATCCTTTGTCCTGTCAATGCCTTCTATAGATGGTTGCTGATACAGGTTTATTGGTGTGATATTAACTGTTCATTCTTGTTTAGAATAATCAATCATATTCTATTAAGCTAGAAATTATATTTTTCAATAATTTCATAATGAATTTTCATAATAAAGAGGATATATTTTGTTAATCAATTATTAATTCTACATTGTGAATAGACGATCTGGCAACAGAGCAAAGCGTGGAAAAGATGGCGCTATCTGCTTTGTTGAATGATAGAGAAGGATAGCAATATCATTGCTAATCAAACACTGCCATTATAACGTGAACCTCACTACAGATCATAGTTGTTCCGAGCTAATTCTACATTGTTGGAAGACGTTCTGGCAACAGAGCAAAGCGTGCAAAAGATAGCGCTATCTGCTTTGTTGAATGATAGAGAGGATAGCAATATCATTGCTAATCAAACACTGCCATTATAAGTGGAACTCACTATTGTTGTTCTGAGATTGTGACCAGTTTATTGGGATAAATTCCTTGATAATAATATATTATTTGGCTGTAATAGTTGGCGTATCTTGCATGATTATTAGATAACAGATTCCAGAATTTAGGAATTAATTAGGAGTAAGTGAGATTTTAAAGAAAGGTGAGCATCAATGCTGGTTCGACTTGTTTCGTCAGATGATGATTTTTATCAAATGACCGGTTTGCAATCTTGTTAGGTTTTAGTTAAATACTGTTATTTTGAAGAGGATGCGAGTACCGCGTGCTAATAGCATGCTAATTGTCATCACGACGTGGTTTTCAGGTTAGCTGAGTAGATTAGTGGGACGATGGTCACTTATAAATCTCTCCAATCATGGATTCTTGTTGGATATGACAAGATTTTGACACAATGCTATCCATGGTTCGGAATCCACGTGAATTAGCTGAGTAGATTAGTGGGACGATGGTCACTTAAATCTCTCCAATTATAGATTCTTGTTAGATATGACTATATTTTGACACAATGCCATCCATGGTTCGGAATCCACGTGAAATGGGAGGCTCATAGGGTTGTGAATGAAAGATTAAAATTTATTGGATTTCACCGACCATTAGGCCGGTTATCGAGCTCGGGATTCAGCTAAGTTCTAGACTTTAAACGGCTGGAGTCAGAAAATTGACTTTCCGAAACGGGGAGTAGTCATACTCACGCTTAAATTAAATTTCAATAAACTAGAAAATTGAACACAAAATAAAATGAAGAGGAAATAGTGCAAGGTTTCAGCTATTTTGAATTATTTAGGAATGTTTCATGTCGTCAAGGAAAAACTTTTCCAATGATAGAGATTGATTGATTGAGTACTATATTTATGTAGATCACAATACGAGTATATACTGGTTTATACACTTATATATACAATAGCTTACAATGCAGAAAAATTATGGATGAATTTACAAAATATAAATTGAGAAAATAATTATTGAGCTGTATATAATAATATGAAAAAAAACAATTTTTAATAACTATAGATGAAATAGATGATATTGTTATGAAATGAGAGGATAACGATTTATTATGCTGTAACTATTAACTGCGATTACGCCCCGTTTTGGGAAGTCAATTTTCTGATTCCAGCTGTTTAAAGTCCAAAGCTTAGCTAAATCCCGAGCTTGGAGATCGGCCCTGAGTTTCAAAACGTTCTACTCCATTAGGCTCGGCTACAGATTTATTCTAGAGGTAGAAATAGAACTGAAAACCAAAGCTTCAACTACAGTGAGATCAAAGATAATTATAATAGTAGTGGAAAAAAGTAGGAAATCAGCGTTGTAGATTCTCTGCCTTGTCACCAACTATCTTCAATATAGAGGATAGCTGATACCGTAATATCAGATGTGATATCAACTGTTTATTCTTGTTGAAATTAATCAAGTATATTTCATCCATGAAGAAAATATATTTTTCCTACAGATACCCTGAAAAGTGACCATTTCTGCACTGATTGCAGGCCACAAAGAATCACTTTTCCGCACTAGTGCGCAAAGTGAGTACTTTGCGTACTCCAGATTTGCAGCATGACAACGCAAAATAGTTAGTAGGTTATATGGAGCACCAGTGCAGCAAAATCAAAATTAAGTTGGTAACTGTGACTGTGGTGCACGTTATAATAATATTAAGGACATCGTGGACAGCGACAGCCACCAAATTCAGTACACAGCCTTCATCCATTTACTACTACATTAATCAATTTGACAATAAATTAAGGTTTTTATTAATAACAGCATCACACACACAAACATTTGATGGATTTCAGGGAATTTTACCCATAATTACTCACTTTTCATATTCAATGGTAACTGTAGGAAAAATTTAATGTGAAATACGTGCGCAAAGTTCCTCTGCTGCACTCAAGAGACCATTCCTTTGAGAGAGTAAACGTTTCTTTCGGTGCAGCAAACTGTCACTTTGCGCACTAATTGTACAAATAACTATTTTCTACAACTGCGCGTAAAGAAAGAATTCACATACTCAATTCTCCTCGTAAAACAGCTTATTTCTGAGGAGAATCTACTTTTTCGCTTGCTAACCATCTGCGAATGCGCAGTAGATTTTCTTTACGCTCGCAAATCATTCGCGCATGCGCAGAAGAGTTTCTTTACGCTCGCTAATCAGCTGATGATAAGCAGCTCGCCAAAAGACAAACCACTCTCGGTCAGATCTTAACCTAAAAAGTCGGTAATTGTACCGATTCTACAGCCATGATCGATATCAGTGTAGACGAATTATTATAAACTCTGCCAGATATAAGTGATTTAACAGGTTTGTGCAGTTGTAGAAAAAATGTTGTATGTAATTCGCGCGTAATGCTTCTTTATCGCTCTTGCAAAATTATCACGCTCCGCTTCGCGTCGGGTGATAACTGTTTTGCGCGAGCGATAAAGTCGTGCATTACGCACTTAATACATAAATAGATAGCTATTTCAATGATTTTATGATGAATTTTTATATTGAGATGGAATATTCATTCATTTATTCATTCAGAATTACACAACTTACAGAATAGTACCACAGGCTTACACCCAAAACGGCTCCAATTCTAATTCTTTTTCAATATTCCGTTTTTTGATGAACTATATTCCTGCATAGTTGAAGGAAGATCTGGCAGCGTTGCGGTGCTGGAAAGAATAGCTCTACCTGCTTTGTAGAATGATAGACAAGGATAAAACATCAATGTTGATCAAATACTGCGTAGAACTCACTAAAGTATGGAATTCAGTGACATAACCTCAAAACGCCATGAGCCAGTAGTATTAAGCGTCTGTGAGTCTATTTCATCAATAAACGGGGAAATTCCTTTGGTAATATTGTTATTGCTTCACACTTACATGCACACACCCACTCATCTCAGAAGTAGAAAGTGAAGTGAGTAGACATTTGTTCCAAGAATCAATATTTCACATCATCACTTTTATTTATTTATCAGGTTAGCGAAAACAATGCAACAATCGGAGAAGAAAAAACAGACTATTGCCAAAAATTCCTTCAATTTCCTTATTCAGTTTCAAATTGTCCAAATATTATACATAGGTTATGTCCATTTCAATTTCTACACCAGATCACATTCTGAAAATATTGAAGGAAATATTTTTGAAGGATTAGGAGGAGAAAGAGGAGAAGTTGCTGAAGGAAGAGAATCAAAGTGATCCAGGATGAAAAGGAAGATCGAGGAAGAGATTGATTGATTGATTAAGTGCTTCATTTTCGCAGATTGCAATATTATACTGGCCTATGCACTTATAGATGATAGCTTACAGGAAAGTTTGAAAGAGAAATAATACAGTTTTAGAGAATTAGAGAAAGAACAAGAAGATGTTGAGAAAGATTTGTAGGACGACTGGAAGATCAGGAGAGAAAGAAGAACGGATTGCTGAGAAGGACATGGGGAGAAAGTGTTACGTAATACGTCTACAAGAGACAAAGGTCATCCATATTTCTCGCCCCTTAGTAATAAAGCGCATGCGCACAATACGAGACCCATCAAAATATTAACGACGTATTCTTCCGACGTTATAGTGATGATGCACACTGCTTGACATTTAGTCTGCTCATGCGTGAGCATTAAAATAACCGAATCATGTTTGTGGGTAAGGAGTACGAATTAGGGATTGGAATGGAGTTCAAGCATAGAGGAAAGATACCATAAGATAGCATGTTGTATACTATCATACTATATCCTCTCCATGGCACAAGTATCCAAGTATAGATCTTAATCACTGGCCAAATCTGTTCCGTGTTCTGAAAACATTAAGGCTGTGCAAAGGATAAAAATAAACTCTCTACTCGTGATATTTTTCTAAGTTTTCCAATTTGTATATCATCAAGCTATCAAAAAGAAAAAGTTTTCTTGGGAAACAATATTTTTCTGATCATTACTTTTTGAGATAAGAGCGCCTAAAGATTATATTTTTGGAACAGACATCTCAGATTCGATAAGAGGTAAATTCATGAGATTCAGAGGATAGATTCTACATGGTATTGTTAATCCAGTGAAACAAACATTTTCTGAAAATATTGATTTTTAAGATAGTTATTCAATTTACTAAAAATAACCAAAAATAACTTTTAGTTGAGTTATTTTTGGTAAATTGAATAACTTTTTAAAAATTGATATTTTAAAAACTATCCTCTGAATCTCCAGGATTTATCTCTCACCAAATTTCAAATGTTCTGTCCCAAAAATTCAAACTTCAGGCGCTCATATCTGAAAAAGTAATGATCAGAGAAAAGAAATGTTTTCCTGAGAAAACTTTTTCATTTTGATAGCTTGATGATATACAAATCGAAAAACTTTGAAAATATCACGACTAGATAAGTTAGTTTATTTTTAGCCTTTGCACAAGCTTGAGGGCCGGTTTCCGAGCTCAGGATTTAGCTAAGTTGTAGACTTTAAACAGCTGGAGTCAGAAAATTAGCTTTCCAAAACGGGGTGTATGCGCAGTTTTTATAACAGTAGTTGCAGTTTTCATTTTTTCATTTCTATAATTGGAAACGTTTTTACTTGACAAAATTGAACATTTCTAAGTAATGAAAAATAGCTGAAACTTTACACTATTTTCTCTTTGGATGAGATAATTATTCTTCGCCGAATAAGTTGAATAAATAAGCGATATACAGCATTGATTATTAAATCTTTGGAAATAATACGTTCCCGAGATTTATATAAATTATCCAGGACCACCACATCTGATTTGAAGAAACTCGAAGGTCATAGCTGCAGCAACATAAATTAATAGAATTTATAAGGTATTCTGATAGAGTATCGCCTTTGATTCCACTCGGTATCATTTTTCATTGGTGACCACTTTGGCGAATGGTGGCGGGTGGCATTAGTGGCGGTACCGCATTGTCTAGTACGATAATCAGAGCCCTTATATCTATCTATCTCTACTGCATCTATATTTGTGGAGTTTACCAAATCTGTCACAAGAACTGTGAACTGTTAAAGCGGCCAACGTTTGCAGCCAGCGAAAGCAGAGAACTGTTTGAGCTCCTAGGAGAGCTGGTAAGAGATTGGTACTGTTGCTCTTTCAGGAATCATGAAGAATATTATAGATATTCAAAATCTTTGCTCTACCGACTGCGGCCAAGCAGGGCACACGTTATAGAAAAAATAACGTTACAATATGAATATGCATCCATAGGCCCAAGTTAGAAAAATAGTTATTTGTATATCTAGAGTGAAAAGTACGACTTTTTCTCCCTGTGGGAAAAAGTTTGAAGCCCGAGGCGAAGCCGAGGGCAGCAATTTTCCTGAGGGAGAAAAAGTATTTTTCGCTCGTGATGTACACAACATTTTTCCTCCATCTACATTTTTTTATAGAAACTGCAAATAAAATCATTCTAATAACTTACGTATTGGTGACAATGATTCCTAACAACATAACCTAAATCTAAAACCTAAAAACCGGTCGTCTGATTGGCACTGCCGATTGCGCTATCTATCGGCAAAAGTTGTTACAATTATATCATCTGGGCAGCTACCAAAAATGGCTGACTCCAGATCATGCGGTTCAGATTTGAATTGCAGATCAAAAATATTTGTTGGCTGGTATTTTGAATAGAATAAAATATTTTAAAAATTGTATAAATTTTCATCATCTACTAATATTAAGAATATAATAATTATCATACAAACATATATTTCATGAGTTGATCAAATTTCTGGTTGTGGTATTGAAGTCAGTTGACTCAATGACAGACACCTCTATTATGCTTTCTCATCTGAGCTTAGACCTTCTTACCTATTACAATGTAAGTTTGAAAATAGAGATGCTCCCCATGTTATTTAAATGGAGTCACTTCTCCTCCCTAGGGAGTTTTTCTGTTTTTCACTACCGAAAAAGTGACACTTTAGTATTAGGTTTCAGGGAGTAAAATGAGTACTTTAGACAGTAGGTGGAGGAGAACATAATTTCACACTTAATATGTTAAATACTAATAGAATTCAGTAAGTTCTGGGGCCACTGACATGCCTCTCCTCCAGCATCATGATAGTAAGGATTAGGATATCTAATAAACATTTTTTACTCAGTAAATAAAAACTGTTTATTATAAATTTTTGTCATTCGATTGAATATTTTTCAAAAATAATTAATATTGGTAATTTTTGAAAATAGAATTTTCATTGATGTTTCTTCTTGCTTTTTGATTGCAGAAGACTCTGTGGCCTTGCCGCTCCAAAGGCTCTAGTACAGGATATCGTCTCCTCAATAGCATAAGGCAATGATTTCAGGATTGTGACCTCTACCCTGTAGTCTCCATACGGTATAGCAGGTATGTTGCCCACTTTCATATCAATTATGTAATTCTTCATATCACATCGAACCTGCAATTCAATCAATAGATGAATGATATTTTAACATAGTCTCAGAAGAAAAAAAATGTTTTTTCTTTTCTTTTATTTCAAATTTTATTTTATTTTACAGCACTCAAGTCACTCGAATACATATTCTACTAGCCGTCAGGCTCGCTTCGCTCGCCATATCCGTCTAGCCAGGGGGCTCCGCCTCCTGGATCTCCGACTGGATCGTCCAAGAATGAGATCAGCAGGTTCGCTTCGCTCGCCTGCATTTTTATCATATGTTACTACGATCCAGTCGGGGTTCCAGACTAAACGTCTGGCTAAACGGATATGGCGAGCGAAGCGAGCCTGGCGGCTAGTAATATAATATTCCCAGGAGTAGCTCTGATTGGAGTAGCAGTGCCAAATCAATTTTTCCGCGATAAATGCATTCCAATCTTCAACTTGGTGCCGACCTAACAAAGTCAACTCAACTTAATGCCAACCTGACAAAATTATTAATTTAGTTACCAGTTAACAACTGTTTCGAAGAGGTACTCTCTCTAGATTATAGTTCTATATTAACATATGGTATGGATATTTTTAAATTATAATTAAGAGAATAAAAAGAATATACATGCTAAAATACGAACTTTAAACCCTTCAAAACCACCCTTATAGTTGAAATATTGCCAAAAGATTTCTTAGTGCGCCTCTAAAGGGCCAACTGAACATACCTACCAAATTTGAACGTTCTGCAAGTGAGTGAGTGAGTGAGTGAGTCAGTCAGTCAGTCAGTCAGTGAGTGATTGCCATTTTGCTTTTATATATATAGATACATTATAAACGTATCGAATATTGATTACAGTATGAATCAATATAGATTCAATTATTATACATGCTCCAGTCAGTGAATGAATATTTCATTTTCCACAATAATTAATTAATATACTCTGCAAGTCGTCTTACTGGTGTTGAAACTTGATGCTCAATGTAGTTAATGTATTGTATAGGCCGGCTGATGGCTCCACGGACATACACGACTAGCGCCCAGTGGTCAAATGGGTGTGATACATGGCTTCGATACACACGTACACTGTTCACGTCGTGACGTCATCACTGCCACTCACATTATTTGTCTGTCTGTCTCACTCTCTCTGGAAGTGATAACGGTATGTAAACTATCCGATAACCATCTGCTTTATAACGACCATTCCATCCTATTCGACTCCAAAAGTGTTCCATTGATTTATCTCCTGACGAATTTTGAAATCATGAATACATTAAATTTCCAGCTCTGACAGTATGTTGGAAAGGTTGACGACCGGCAATCCCCCGGTTTGTCAAAACCACACCACTTCATCAACTTTTCGATAATTAGCACATATTGATTCTTTCAGGCTGTCACCATGAGAGAGAAAATGAACAGTGTTGATATGTTTGCTACGCTGAGTGACGGAGGTTCAAAGTTATTAGTGTTTGAAGGTTTCAAGTATTCAATAGTTATTTGTGCAACTAGTGCGCAAAGTGACAGTTTGCTGCACCGAAAGAAACGTTTACTTGAATGGTTTGTTGAGTGCAGCAGAGGAACTTTGGGCACGTATTTCACATTTAATTTTTCCTACAGTTACCATTGAATATGAAAAGTGGGTAATTATGGGTAAAATTCCCTGAAATCCATCAAAATGTTTTTCTGTGTAATTTTTTTCATCAATAGAAACCTTAATTTGTCAAATTGAATAATGTATGTGTGTTTGAATGATGGGAAGGGGGGCGGCTATGTGCTTTATTGGTGGAGGCCACAGCTGTCATCCACTGCCATTATAACGTGAACCTCACTATAGCAGCCCAGTCAGTGCAGTTAGGCCTACCAACTTAATTTTGATTTTGCTGCACTGGTGCTCCATATGACCTACTAACTATTTTGTGTTGCTATGTTGCAAATCTGGAGTGCAGAAAAGATTTTTTTCTACAGATACCCTGAAAAGTGACCATTTCTGCACTGATTGCAGGCCGCAAAGAATCACTTTTCCGCTCTAGTGCGCAAAGTAATATTTTGCGTACTCCAGATTTCAAGCATGACAACGCAAAATATTTAGTAGGTTAAATGGAGCACCAGTGCAGGAAAATGAAATTATGTTGGTAACAGTGACTGTGGTGCACGTTATAATAATATGAAGGCAGTGGACAACAGTGGATGACAGCGACAGCCACCACATGAGTGACAGCCGCCTTCATTTATTTACTACATTATTATTCAATTTTGAATAAATTGAGGTTTCTATAAATAATAAAATTACACAGAAAAACATTTGATGGATTTCAGGGAATTTTACCCATAAATACCCACTTTTCATATTCAATGGTAACTGTAGGAAAAATTTAATGTGAAATACGTGCGCAAAGTTCCTCTGCTGCACTCAAGAAACCATTCCGCCCCTCACCTACGGCTCGTGCGTAAACGTTTCTTTCGGTGCAGCAAACTGTCACTTTGCGCACTAGTTGCACAAATAACTATCCCCGCACTAGAGCGGAAAAGTGATTCTTTGCGTTCTGTAATCAGTGCAGCAATGGCCACTTTTCAAGGTAACTGTAGGAAAAAAAAATATATCTTTATCTATCACCCACATTGTCTTTGTCATTAAAACAAAATTCAGAGATGAAAAATCAAAACATTAGAATGAACTATTGAGACGATGTTCTCGCTAGAACCAATTAGACAGAGATTATCCATTCAAGATGACTGTATCTAATGTTCATACAATCATGGTTCTAGCCCAATCTTTCAATATCAATCAGAATGGAATTATAGGATAGAAATATGATCTCATTAGCCTGGCTAATATGTTGTCATAATACAGTAGTATTTTGCTTGAAGCTTCCTTAGGATACTGTAGTGAATTTGAATTTCGCTCCTTCAGTTGGGAAACGTAATGTCGGCTGCTAGTGAGAGCCAAATGGCATCACTCGTGATGACGTCACGGACGTTCACTTTTTTAACATTCAATCCGTGAGTGCACAAACACATTCTGATTGCTGGGTGCTAGTTGCAGATTCCCGGCTACACAGCTAGAGGCGGAAATCTATAGATTTTTCATACATTCAACAGGTGACCGATTCGTTCTTGGGGTGAATGACCTCAAAAAATCGGCCACCTGTTGAATGTCTGTGAAACTTTGAGTTCAATGTCCAACTCAAAGTAGAATCGGCATCCTGTTGCATGTCTGGGGTCAAAGTCCGAATACAAGTGTACAAAATAAGAGGTCATTCACGCCAAAAACGAATGGGCCACCCGTTGAAAGGCAAAAATGTCATTTTCAAAAAAAAAAACAAAACATCAATAGCATGTGACTTAACTAATCTAGTATTAAGTTTTTTATAGGAATGCATGAAGGACATAGATCTCGAAACATTCCAGCCCTTAGATTTTGAAAAACACCTTAGGGAGCGGAGCTAGGGGCAAAAATGTACAGACTCCTCATACATTCAACAGGTGGACGATTCGTTATTGTGTGGATTACCTCAACAAATCGGCACCCTGTTCGAAGTCTGAGAAATTTCTGAGTTCAAAGTCCAACTTCAAGTAGAATTGGCGACCTGTTGCCATCATAGCATGGACCTTACTATTGATAATTCCAGAGTACAATATTATTGCAAATCGCCCCTGGTTTGTACAAGGTGCACCAGAGAAACTTACTCATCCAAAAGTCAATAACAACAAAAGTACATCAGTTTTGATTTAATCATCCCTTCATATGAGAAGAAATTTCTCAATTTTTTTCATGCAGTTTCGAAAATTGACATCAGATTAATGGTGACCCTCAATGTGCATACACTGATGACCCCGATTTTTGAAATTTGTATACCCTCATTGCAGTATATCAATCGATATGTTGGCAATGACATCGTGAATTTGTTCTTGAGATTTGCTTTGATCCGTGGTCGATCGACTTGAGCAAGGGATTTCAAATAAGCCTATAAAAAATCACATTGGGGAAATGCATGTGGACATGAGCCTCCTCACTGAAAAAAATGTCAATGATAGGCTGTCAAACAGCATATCACATGCATTTTGATGGGCAACAAAATCGCGTACAGTCAATTCTTGAACAACATCCAGTTTATAGAGATGAAATTGAAGGTATTCATGAAAAATTCGACGAACAGTGGAATCAAGAATGATTGTCATAGCAGCTGCGTGTTTGTGAGCCAAACGCTGGGGAGCTTTTGATATTTTCTGGAGTTCTGATGTATTGTTGAAGTCCATTTTTGGGTTTAGCGACACTTCCACACACCCGAAATGATTTAACCCACAATAGAATCGAATTACGGCCAGGAACGAGTCTGTGAGGAGGAATTTCAAATCGAGTGCAAAAGGCACGTTGCGGGTACACGACAAGGTGCCACCCCGACTACTTGACACCCCGACTACCTGACACCCCGACTACTTGACACCCAGACTACTTGACACCCAGACTACTTGACACCCAGACTACTTGACACCCTGACTACTTGACACGCTGACTACTTGTCCCCTTTTAGAACCGGTTTTTAGGGGACAAGTAGACGTGAGCCTTACCCGGCTAGTTCTCTCCTTTCTGAGAAGGTGACAACTAGTCGGGGGGACACCCTGTCACTAGGGTGCGAGGTGTCAAGTTGTGGTGTACGGTCATGACTAGTTGGCACCTCCGGTCCAGTAGGTGCCAACTAGACGGGTGCCGGTCGGGGTGACAACTAGACGGCAAAAGTATATTTTTACGAGGGTACAAGTAGTCATCTACAGTCACGACAATATAATCCCCCTCGACTCCACTCCACAAGAAATCACCATTCTAGCTGGCTCTTCATTTGAAAGTTGGAAAATGAAGCCTAACTATCAAGTTGTATATGAAAAGGCATTAAGATTTCTAATTTTGTGCTGGCGCAAGTGTATATAAATAATCATTTATCCTCACATTATTCACCAGACTTCATGTAAGCCTACCTCAGTTGATAACCAGACTGATAGCTTCATCTGCCATTATCATTGATACATGAAAATTTGACTGTTCTAGCATTGGGTTCAATTTACTCGTAAACGGTGTGTCTGATGGGAAAATATATCTGGACAAAATGTGTTTAGAATTGTGTTCTTCATCTGCTTCAGTCATCGAAAAGGCTTACTATTCATTAAATTTCTTCTGTTTTCAAACAACTCGAAAAACTTTGTCCTAAAAATAGCAAAGACGGCGAATATCTCCCGAACCGTGCGTTTGATGGGAATATGTTACTGAACCAAAAGTGCTTGGAATTCAATTCAAGGTGTCATGTAGACGTGAGTCATCCCCGGCTACTTGTCTCTTTTCTACGGAGGTGACAACTAGTAGGGGGGACCCTCTGTCACTAGGGTGTGAGGTGTCAAGTTGTCGTTTACGGTCATGACTAGTTGGCACCTTTGGTCCAGTAGGTGTCAAGTAGTCGGGGGGACAGCTTGATGGCAATAGTATATTTTTATGAGGATACAAGTAGTTGCCTATGACCAAAATGACCAGGTGTCAAGTAGTCGGGGTGACAACTAGACAGCTACCCCACGTTGCCTAGCAAAAACAAGTGACCAACAATTATTAGGAAAGAAGCTCTCAACTGCAAAAGCCAACTCTCTAGACCAAGCATGATGGCTACTTGAGGGAGAATAAATTTGAGAACTTCTCCTCCTGCCCATTTACACGACCAATTCACTGCGCAGGATTTTTTTCAAATGAGAAAATTTCTCTGGCACACCTTGTACTTATGCAAATGACTTTGTCTCAACCGAGCTTCGTGAAACTGAGTATGAAAGATAATTGCTTTTCTCAAACCCTTCAAAAAATGCACTTTTTGGATCATTTAACCATTTTTTCACTTACCCTCTTTATGGGACATGCGAATGTTATATTGCAATGTTCAGCGACCGATTGAAAAATCTCCAGGACAAATGTCCTGACCATATCACATGCCTTCAATTTCACATCAATAACTGTGCTATAATGTCCACTCGGGCTTTTCAAAGCTGCTATGGCTCGGATCTGAAAAATAATGACCTGGAATTACAATATCAACTTTTTCCTGTCATAGACTCTCCAAAACCAGTACAAACTCAAATGAAAAAAGTAGTGAGAATACCAAAGGAACTAATACTAGAATAAAGGTTACAAGGTACGAAAT